>NW_028168794.1:0-129512 GCF_964237585.1 Gallinula chloropus
GTCGAGGTGAGGCACAACATTTGTGCATCTAAGCCACTAGTCTCTTTTCTGCATGACCAACTGACTAATTACTGTACTTGGCCTTTTGAGTCTCTTCAATTAATGCAATGTGCAGTTGCACACAGTGATGGAGTCACCCATACAGAACAGAATTTGGGCCAGAATTAGGCTCTAAGTCCCAGAAGCACCTGTTACAAATACTAAGTGTCCAGATGGTCTGGTCTTTGTGGGAAAGTGTCAAGAATTGACTTATCTGTCTTTCTTACTTTTGCTTTAAGGTCATAAACATGATTTTTTTTGAAGCAGAAACCCAATTGCATTTAGGAAAAAAAAAGAAAAAAAAAAGGAACCTTAGGATAAATGCAAAACTCATTTCATTTGTAAATCTTAATAACCCAATGGAGTTTGTTGTTATCATGTTCTGGGCAGGCAAATGGGATTAGCCTGTGATTACAATGCAGCTTTCAACATAATTAGATAGATTTATTTAAACACAGCTGTAAACCATAAAAATGTGAAATATTTAGTGACCACAGTTTGTAAATTCAACATTAAATCTCCAATCAGCTATTTTGCTTGTGTTTTGTTTAGAAACACTAGAAATACAGATCTTGTTCATTCTCTTTTTTATGGATATCAGTTATTTGAGTTTATAGTGGTGAGGAGTGTTCCTGAATGCTGATTCATTTTCTAATAGTGCATTGCTTCATTCAGTACTGTTTTTCCTCCCTTGAAACATGACATTGGAGATCAGTGACTCCACTGGCAATAACTATGGAGTTTTCATCCCATGCCTTCTCAGCTGCATGAGATGGAGGAAGAAACACAGAATTTTATTTCAGGTGCTGAAAGCAATTAAGATATTTCAAACAATGGTGGCAATGGCTTCCTAAAAAGACTGTTCTAAGAGAACAAACCATGGACAATATTAACAGCAGTAAAAGAAATAACAGTCTAATGCATTGTTGAAAGTTTCTTCCTCCCTCCTTCCCTCCCTCCCTCCCTGCAGACTGAACTGTCAGGGCACAGAGCGTGGTCAAATAAGTGCACTGGCTAACAAACTATTGACATGATTGGGCCCTTATGCATTGTTCTTCCCCAAATCACCTAAATCCATTTTCCTTCCTTTGGTTCCTCCTCAAAACTTCCCAAAACAAGTTCTGTGCACTCCTTTTACCCCACAGGCATAATGTGTCCCAGACTCCCAGGGCAGAAAACCACCACAGTCCAAAAGGAGCTCCAACATCATCTAATCTTGGTAGGTTTCACACATGAACTCAGAGCCTGAGGGTCTCCTGGGACAGCCCCAGGACAGGGTCAGACAAGGTGTTCCTTCCTCTGAGTCCTTAAATTGGGTTCATGCCATGGTGCTGCTGTACACCATGGCGATGATGAGCTGATAGCTTCTGTGATGGAGCAGAGAGTAGCCAGGGCAGAGTATTATTTGAACTCCCCTGCTCTATTGTCTTTCTGTCCTCTATTGAAGGCATGCAGACAAGACCTTACCACATAAGCTAACACCTATATATGCCAGCACATCCTCAGAGTCTGTTCAGTAGTGTCTCCTTCTACAAGCCAATTTTCTCCATTGAAAAACACTAACTACATGAATGCAACCATGAGTAATCACAGCTGTAAAAAACAGGTATTTTAAAGCCACTGGATATATGGGACAGGTGTTAATCTGTTGGAAAACCACATCATGGCATCTGTTTTAGAGCAAGGAATATTACAAGAATTTAGCTGTGCTTTAACATGACTAATTATTGAAAAGATCTATTTATCTTCATAAAATTCCTAAATAATAACAGATAATAAATCTATCTTCCTAGTTGCTAACTGTAAACTATATATCAAATAACCATATATATATGTTTGCATATATACTATTGTATATATACTATTTGTATTATATATACTATATATATATACTATTTGTATATATATATACTATATTTGTATATATACTATTGTATATATACAGACTATATGTACATACCATGTATTATATAGACATGATTATAGATGACAAATTAGGTGGGTTTATGTCAGATGTTTTTTGTTTTCATTATACATGGGGCGAAATTCATCCCACCTAAATTCTGATGTCTAATAGCTAGGCATTTAAATACAAATAAGTAACTTCAGACTTTCTTCATAGTCACTTTAGGGAAACACATATATCCAGGGGGAGGTACATCTGCTATTAATATAGGCATCTAGGAGAAATAAAATGAATCACTACTGTCATCTAGATGTTCTTACTTTTGTTCATTAGTCAAAGCTGACTAGCTAAGATTCAGGTATCTCTTTTCCAGGTAAAAGAAGTAGTTTGAATCCAGCATCATGTAAGACTAAGGTGGAAAGCAGCTGCCAGAGAACATCTCCACATCCATCTCAAATGTAAAAGTTTCTTTTATTACATCTTTTCTATAAGATGAAATGTAATAAAAGATCAAGAAATTAAGTGTTGATAGCATTTTTCATTTCCTTTGAAAATGACTTTGTGAAATTCATAGGCATGGGCACACAGGTCATTTAAGAGAAAAAAGACCTAATTTGCTGGAACATACCAAATCAGCAACTGACAGAGAAAAGACATTTTTACAGCCTCTTCCTAACTTGATCCGACATAAATATGATGGAAGAATTAACATCCTGAAGCATGTCATGCCTCCACTCCTACCTGTTCAATCAGTGACAGGCTGCAACTGTAACTCTCCTCATCATTCTTAGTAATAGCATAAGATCCTGCGCTCAAATATGCACCTGAAATCAAAATCCTCACTTAATAATCCTTCCTTAACAAGACACATAAGTTTTCTAGGAATCATTAACAGTTTTCCACACTTAGAGCGGGAAGTATTTCTTAATTTGCTTCTTTCTTCCCAAGCAAACAGCATGACAGAACTTGAAGTCAGATAGATACCCTACATTTGGATCAGTTACATGCAGAATCCTATTACAATAAAATGAGTATTTACAAGATGTAATTAATTTAATCTAAAATTTGGCATCTGAATTAGACTGCACCAATTGTTCCTCATTAATTGTTCACCTTTGAATATGTAAGCCTGAACTGACATGCTCATTTTTAGGCATATGCTTGGAATCTTGCCCTAACTGTCCAGAATGTTCTCCTCTACTTGGTATAAAAATCAGTATCAGACTTTCTGCTTGCTGAAATGAGTCTTTCACTGAACATTTCTTCAGATGACACTTAGTCATGGGACCAAGAAAATACAGACTTGGTTGTATACAGGACACCAAATTTATATCCTGTATAAAGACAGTATACAGTAGAAAGTTTGTGGATGAAGGTTTTCTACAAAAAAAAAAAAAAAAAGAGAAGTTTTTTAATTTGATGAAACATAGGGAAATGGCTGGCTTACAATTCAAACTATTTAAAGCACAGAAAGTTTAGTCTTGAAACTGGACCTTCTAATTTATCAATACTTCAAATAAAATTATAGGAAAAGTAGTATTGAATCCCTCCATAAGGTAGGTTGCTTTATATTAAAACCAGCAGCAATTTATGAGCTGTCAGGATTTTGCAAAATCTTTCAGTACCATTGACATTCTATGACTTGTACATTTTGAAAGTACTTTTGGACCCTGAAATCATTGAAGTGGACCTTCTCTATTCCTGTTTCCTTCCTTGATAAACAAACAAAATCAAAGAAAAACATGCAAGGCCCCTTTCCTTTAGTTAAGGGTCTCTTCTTCCATAGCACTCAAAAAAAAAAAAATCTAGTTCTTACTTACTCTTTGTTATAAAGGACTTACCTTTTTGAGATTTTTTTTCTGTACTGATTTATTTTTTCAGGTCTGCAACTGTATACTTGGACAAGTCAGAGCTGTACATCTAAATAATTTAATAGCTAACCTGTCACCTTTATTCTCCTGAGTCCTTTGTATTTTTTATACAGTTTCTCTTTATTGCTGCTGAAGAGAAGGCAACCTTTAGCAAGCGTTGTGTTCTAGAGCACTTCTTTAGTTGTCCTAATGTGTTAAGGGCTGTAGGCATCTAAGAAGTCTACTCCTGAATAAACAACACAGCTTCAATATAATAACAAATATCTAAGAAAGGCTTTAGGTCATTTTTGAAAAGAGTTTTAAGCGGTTAATAACAACACAGATACATTACTAAATCTGTAGTTTGTATTGGAAATTTTAGAAACATACAGATGCTACATACAAAAACCTTCTGAAGTGTGAGGATATTATTAAAACAACTTGGTTTCCAGAATTGTTTATATTGTTTTTTAAAAGTGCAGAACAAGTAACTGTGTATGTGTTCAGATGCTTCACATACAATCATAGAATCACAGAATCATAGAAATGGTCTGGGTTGAAAACGAGCCCAAGGATCACAGATTTCCAACCCCTGCCACAGGCAGGGCCATCAGTCAATTCTGTTTGGCTGGGAATGTGATTTAACTATAGCAGGAAGTGTAATGCAATGAAACGTGAAAATGAAAAGACCATACAAATTCTGCTTCTTTTCTTTTCCTGCTCCTGTGTCAGGCTCACAACCACAACAGACTGTTTCCTCTGTCTCTGGGATGCTTAAGTATATTCAGTGGGATATTTCTGAGGATATTGCCAGCCACCCAGCATGTCTCATAGGAGAGAAAGATGAAACAGCTAATATGAACTTTTGGGATGTTTTGTTCTTACACACCTTTTTTTTTTTTATTTATTTTACAATTATGGAAAACATAGTCTGCATTTAAAATGTTCCTGTGTGTTTCCTCTGTCCACTCCTATAGGCCTAATATGTTTGCAGCCCTTTCCTGTGAAGGATCATCTCATATACCATTCTGTCACATGCACTAGTGCATTGCTGTGTGTGCACTGGAAGTGGAGGAACGGGTGCTTACTACTGCACCAGTGCAGGTGCCCAAGGTGCTGGCAACAACAGGGGCTGCAGCAGCCTCAGTCATTACACTGTGAGAAAGGACTGAAAAAAGCATGATGCCTGTGGTGGTTTGACCCTGGCTGGAGGCCAAACACACATGAGAGTCGCTCTATCACTCCCCTTTTCAGCTGAACAGGTGAGAAAATACATATATTGAGAGGCTTAGGAGTCAGGATAAGGACAGGGAGAGATCATTCCGCAGTTAGTGTCAAGGACAAAACAGACTCAACATGGAATAAAGGAAACAAAACTATCTAATTTATTACACTGCACTACACACGAGGTGAAACCAGATAATGAGTAGTACAACCAGATCTTTAGGCGCCTTCTCCCACCCCCACTTCACTGGCCTTGGTGTCTGCACAGTTTCTTACATCTTCTCACTCCCTTCTTTGGTGGCAAAAAGCAGCTGCTAGTGTTTTTTTATTTCTTAAATGTGATTCACAGTGGCACTATGACTATCGTTTATTGGTTCTGCCTTGATCAATAATGACTTCGGCCTTGAGCCGGCTGGTGTTTGCTCTGTCGGGCCTGCAGAGAGCTTCTAGGTGCTTCTTGCAGAAGACACCCCTGCAGCCCCCCTTCCTCACCAGAATCCAGCCATGCAAAAATACAACGTGCTTATTTCCAGACCAGGAAGGATGCACTGTTATAGATGAGTTCATACTATTACCTTGTATTGAAACTAAAAGCATTGAACTTTAGTATTTTAGTAACTATGGTATTTCTGTAATCATTAATTAAACAGTAGCAAGGAATTAATTCAAGCGCTGAAATTTGATCATCTCTCCTGAGGTACTTTTAGAAGGGTCTTTCACATGGATTTTGATCATGGGCCTATTTCAGAAGTAGACATGGGGCACGGAACAACTTCAGCATTAGTTCTCGTTTTGGAAAATCAGAGAGTTTAAGACTACCAACATAGGTTGTTCTATGCTACATTGCCTTGAGGCTAGCTTAGTTTGCTATCACAGGTGCAACTAAGAGTTTCCTTGAGTACTAACATTCACTTGAGGATAGGTTCTTAAAATATTCCCTGTGTTTTGTTTTGGTTTCAAACTCATCGAGTTAGACTTTATGGATTACAATAGGTATCAACTTTTTTCGTTTTATATTACAGGGCTGCAAAGTGAATGACACAGATTTGTAAATTCAACTCCATGCCAATGTCTCTTGTGACTTGAGACTTTGCAGCTAGGCAAAAGTTAAGTTATGACAAAGAATGGTATAATACTCTACTGAAGAGTTGTTTTCCTTATTCTTTCAGACTGAGGTCCTGCTCTTAAAGAAGTTTTCCTTATGATTTACTAAGTGGGAACTGCGTGATAATTTTTGAGATTGGTCCTGGCTTAGGTTAGTGTAAATAATGCCCCCCCTCGAAGGATAAAAATATCATTAACTCATTTAGGATAGCTATAAAACATATCTCCAAACTTCTGATTTTCTTTGTGTTCTTTTTGTTACTCTAAACTTCTCAGTCAAATTCAATCTTCAAAGCCATTACTCTAACTCTCCTGGGAAAACTAGGAGATACCAAATTGATGACATTAGTATCTGGGGAAGAATAGACTACGTCTGATTATCAAGACTGAATTATAACATTATCTAGATGACAGAAAGTGCTTGGATCCCAAAATAGGTCTACTGCCAGTTGAAAATGTTATACATTCTGTTGATATGTGAGTACTTTTTTCTTGAAAATATTAGTTATCAGAGTGACACAATATATAACCAATTAGTTATTTTGGGGTCATATTTTTCCTTTTACATAACCTGATCAATATAGTTCTGAACATGGAAAAAAATAGTAATAAATTCATTTACTCCTTCAGTGAAGGAGTACATGGGAATGAATGCAGTCTTGCTGAAATCATCCATGTGCAATTTTTTAAGAAATATTTAACTCAGAAAATGGAAGAAAGGTAATTACAATAAAACTACTACTTTTACACAATTCATTTGACCTATTTCTTTTTTTCTTCTGCCAATGGTTTGGATTTGTGTAACCTTACAACCTTCAGTGATATCACCCCTAAATAACAGTGCAATGGAATAAGTCACACCTTCATCAGTACCTTGTCCCTGTCTGAAAGGGTGCCTTACAGGCTTTAGAGCCAAAGTCCAAAGAGTTTTTTAAAGAAACATCTTCCTATGAGGTCCTTGTAGACAGAAAACACCTTGTCTGGGCATAACCAGCTCTTAGTGCTACACTTCAGCATGCTTAACTTCTGGCTCTGCTTGTGCACATAAGGTACAAACACAGAGCCAACCCAGCATAGTCACTATTTGTGTGGATAGAAAAACGTAATCTTTAGGGAGATTTCAGGGTCTATCTTAGAGTAACATCTGCTACCTACCTGATTCTTACTAAGAGTGCAGTTGTGTAATTACAGTGGCTGAACATGGTGATACTTGAGATACGGCATGTTAACACATGTGGCAGATACTTGCCACCCACAGATGGCCCAGTTGTCCTGCAGGTCTTGTGTCATATCTGCCAGTCCCACAGGTGTGTTAAGCACATTTCAGTCATTTCAGTGGTGTTATATGACTACGTGTAATTGTTCCCCTGCTTTGCCTTGTGAAATAATCTTGAGTTGCAGACATGGAATTAACATAAAGAAGTTTAAAAATCTGTGGAATGCATTCAAGCAGTGAAATGCATTCAAGCAGTGACAGGTAATATTCTAAAGTTTCACAAGCTTTCTTTGGTTTGGAAAAGCCTGCCAAAGTTTGAATATGTTAACAAATGTTATATCAGCCATTTAAAGCATAAGAGCAGGTTGGAAATCTCAGTGGCAGTCTCCTCTAAAATGACTTAACATATCAAACTTAGCCTGACTGCTGCCAACATGGTTATATTTATTTACTGCAAACAGTGTACTGACAGTCTCACTTTACTCTCTGCTGTTATCAGAAGCATAAGCAGTGAATGCCTTTATCTTCCTCCATTCCCCTTCCATTCTTCCCAAAAGGCCAGAAGCTGTCTTTTATCAACTATTATTATTTACAACATGTTCTTTGGTGTCTGATTTTTTTCTTTTTATATATATATTATTTTTCAAAAAATATATTTATATTACTTTTTTAAAATTGTTTGACCTATTGGATCTTTCAGTAGCAGTCCTTGTCAGCTATTATTCCTTTTAGCAGCTAAAAGTTGTCTCATGATGCTGCCTCACTGAGTCAATTGTCTCCTTGAATGTATTAAAATGTGTGATGTATACATATACACAGAATCTGTGCACTTGTAAATGAAACAGCATAAAATAACATGAATCTGCTTTCCTCTTCAAACTGTTATTATATTTGTTTACAGCAGCCTAGCATTTTATAGGTCCCTAAGAATGAAAATGTATTAAGCAATGATGCATGCAGTAAAAATAAATGCACTTTTTTTCCCACCCCTATTTAATGCTTTTAAAATTATGGTATAGCACAAAAAGCATGATAAGGGTCCATTTGCCTCTGGGCAATGATCTTAAAGGAATTAGATATAGAAGAAACCCCATAAAACCTCCTAAAACATCAGGATATAGCTTGACTTCATTTGTAGTTCGTACTGGATATGGATTCTGGGCTGCTAGTTCCCTAAAAACCAAACACAGCCCATGTGGCCGCAATTATGACTGAAATATAAACATCTGGATAACTTACCAATCATCTGAATACCCAATGTAAGCTTAAACGTTTAACAGAACTTATTTAGAGTTTGGTGACTATTTTTTTTTCATGTTAACAATGAGTGTGCTACACATACTGTAAAATGCAATTACTACACAAGTTAAATGGGATAATTAAGCAGAGATTTTCTCGTACCGTGGTACGGAATTGTGAAGTGCTTAAATGCAGTGGAATGCCTCACATTCTAAATATGCTTTCGAGGTATAAAAGATGTGGGTTTTGACACTTTTGAGGAAAAATTAAATAATAATTTGCAAAATCAAAATAGCCGTGTAGTAGCATGAATCTATAATATTATGTAGCTCTGTGAATGCACTGGATTCATTGCTTATAAATAGCCTTGCACAACAATTTCTTCTGTTCAAGTGATAGATATTTATATAGCTGCATTATCTTAATTTTACAAAGGACAGGAATAAATAAATAGCTTACATTTTAATAGTTTGAGTTTGGGGTTTTTAATCTTTATATTCCTCCAAAATAACTTTGGAAGGCAGATCACTGGAACAGTGGCTGCAAAGCAGAATCACTAATTGGTGAGAAATCGTTTCTATCCATCATTTGGATGCGTTTTGCCAAAATATGAATACTTTGTAATATAACTTTCATGTAATGCAAGAAATGTAAAGACATATTATCTACAAATTGCATAATGCATTTATTCTTGTTATTTCAGAGTGGCTGAATAAGACATGACCTTTAGTCAGAATTTTGGACATCTATTCCTTCCATGCTTATTTTAATTCCTCAATTTACTATTTTGGAGGGTTCAGAAAAGTGAATAACTAAAATTTTCTTACAGGTAGATTTTTTTTTAAATATTGTAAAATATTTTACATAGGTAAGTCTTCTGTTAGCAACCCCCAAGAATCAAAAGCTACTAAACAAAATATTAATGTCTTATGCTGTTTTCATAATTTGCAGCCCAGATATTTACCTACTGTGAACAATTAGTGTAAAAAGTGAGTGGATCACAATGGTAGACTTTATTATCACTATCTAGTCCCTGATATGTACTATCTAGTACCAGAATGGTAGGGGTTGTAAGGATCCTCCAGAGATCGTCGGGTTCAACCCCCCTGCCAAAGCAGCTCCCTAGGGCATATTGCACACGTAGGCGTCCAGATGGGTCTTGAATATCTCCAGAGATGGAGACTCCACAACCCCCCGGGCAGCCTATTCCAGGGCTCTGTCACTCTCACTGTGAAAAAGTTCTTCCACATATTGGCACGGAACTTCCTATGCTTCAACTTGAAGCCATTGGCCCTTGTCCTGTTTCCATAGACAACTGAAAAAAAAAACCCTGGCTATGCTGCAGTCTTAGGCAGCAGGGGGAAAAAAAAAAATCCAGAACTCAGGTAGATATGAAATCCCCATTTTTTCTGGAATTTGTTTTATTATACAAAAGGAACTGTTTTGATACCATCCCAGACATATGAAAGACTAAAAACTACCAGAGTGGAAGCTGGCAGTCAGGTGAAATACCACGATACATCAGAGTATCTTATATTGCTCTAAATACCTACAGAGAGGCAAATAAATTGCATCCAACTTGTCAATGCATGTTAGGCAGTCTCTGATGACACTAAATGGAATCACCCCAAGAGATTAAACAGAGAAGAACCTAGACGGACGACAGAAGAAGAGAAATGCCAAATATCTGCCACTATATCAAGTTTAGAGCACAATATGTAGTTTGTTGTCTCAATAAACATCAAATAGAGGTTCCCTACTTGACCAGAGAATTTTTTAGTTAAATGGTAAGTGGTTGTCACCGAATAGTTGAGGCTGCTCAGAAACCACTGGGATTTCAAACCTTGAACTAGATCTTTAGCCTTGTAAACAATCTTTTCTTCAGTGACATTCAAGGTGCTCTAGAGCTAATCCCACACATTGGCATGGAAGTGGCAGAGAGAATGCAGGGCCCTGGAGAGATTTTTACCTTACTGATGCAACTCCTGGAGGTCACAGGAGGTTTATAGAGGAGTCTCGAATAACACTAGACACTGGTGTGTAGGTAGTTGAATTGACATCCTACTGACTCTTCAACTGAAAAGCTAGCTGGGTTCCTCTGGGAATATCAGCACTAGTGTCAGGCTGGGATTCAGCTGAGGAATAACAGGTATCTATTGGTGCCTGAAAAAAGATAGCAATATCCTACATGGCCTCCAAGAACTTTTTGACCTTAATGTAAAGTAAACAATAATCCAAATAAAATGTTACATTTCAACCAAGTAAATTGTAATAAATAACAATAAATAAATAATAATAAAGGCAAATTGAAACATCTTTATGCATATTTGAAACTTGTATTTTAATAAAAGTGGAACTAACCACATGACAATGTGACAAATGCCTTTAAAGTGCATTTATTTAATCTCATATAATGCCTTGCCAATATTTAATCAATATCAAAGAGGTACAATATTTTAAACACTATTCATTGTGATGTAGTAATGAGGGGATTGATTTGAGGTAGTACGGTCATCACACATTTTAATAACTTCACCAATTAATAACTTAATTCTACATGGGAATTAGATACAAGCCAAAAAAATACCAGAATTATTGTGTTTATTCAGAGTGTATTTCTGTGACTTCAGAAAGGTGTAAGGAGATGGAAATCTGGTTTTTGAAGGTCAAATTATTCCACAGTATAATTCCTCTGATGCCAACAGAGTTATTATAAGTATGCATTTGCTTTCCTGTCATAAGTGGTACAAGGAAAAGAAACAGTTTTACAGAGCTTCTAAATTAGCTGCATCTCATCTCTCCCATCCATTCTTTCCCAAATTAACTCACCCTGTCTTCCTTTACCACAAATAGCAAGAAATAAAAAACAACACAAACTACCATCAAGCTTCCCGAAACCCATTTGTCAGTGGCAATTTTGAATGGAACATTTCCTACTTAAAGAGGTAGGTGATTAATTTGTTCGTGTTTAAACAAGACCTCAGGATGCATTGTTTTTTTTCAGATTGCACAACCTGGAATAGACACAGTCCTGATCTAACTGGAAGGCTGAATAGATCTGAAGCCTCACTTCTATCATCCGACATTGGCAGACATGCTGTGAGAGCCATGGATGAAAGAGAGAGGGGTGAAGAATGCTCAGTCATTATTTTTCCCTGCATTGTTTAATGCATATTGAGTGAGCTACATATGCATCTATCCAAGGTGTATCCGCTAAATTAAAAGATCAAAGTAGTGTAATTTGAGTCACTCACTGGTATTTGTTAAAGGCAAGCTCAGGCCATGGAAAATTTCAAATTAAGGCCAACTCTGAAGAGCTAAATTTAGTCTACCAGCTCTGTAACCGCTCATACACCTCCATTAGGCAGTGGATTGGGCAAAATAGAAAGTTGGGTACAGATTAGTGCCTTTCTCTTGTCAAGCACAAAAAGACACTTGTTGAAACTGCTTTCCCCAGCTTGCTCAGTGCTTTAGGACCAAAAGTACTTGTTGTCAAGAGCCCACACTGTCTAGTGATGATACCTGTATGTTTTCAAAATTATTTTGTATCAAAAGTCTTCTAGTTTCTCTTACTCCTATGCCTTTGCATATGTGTTCTGATAGAAACAAAATACATATTTAGAAAAAATACAGAAGTTTAAAAAATATATTTATTTATGGACCAGTTATGAAATTTTATCTAAATATACTCTTTTTGGAAGACTGCAAGAATGTTACTGATGAATACAAACACACATAAAAGTTATTTAGTAAATTCTTCCCTAGTAGTATTTTTTTTCTTATCTGGGGAAAAAAAATGCTGTCATGTTAGAACTGAAAAGAAAGAAATCATAAATCCAATTACATGGAAACAAATAAAACCCAAAAGAATTATGATTTTCTCAGAAAGAAGCAATACTGTAAGAAGTAAATTATTATTTAAAAATAAATCCATGAAGCACAATGCAAGACAAAGCCAAATTGTATATGCAATTATTTTATATGTGTGCTAGAACTACTTTTAAAGGTTCATTGGCAATTGTCTGTTCAATTGGGCTTGTAGTACTGCATACCCAAATACCCTGTGTTTAATCTTCCCTTGCATTAATAGTTGAAATTGCTCTTGAGGTAGTATTTCCATGTGTTTGCATTTATGCAATTGCACATTAGTGTGGCTTAAAATCCATGCTTTAAATGGACTATAGCATAACCATAAGATAGTCAGTCAGGAGGATAAAATAGTCAGCTTGCTTTCTCTTGAGGAAAAAATAATCCAGAATAAAATATAGGAACTAATATAGAAGAGTGTATTAAGATATAGAAACTTAGGCACAATAATAGCCAGCAGAGTCTGAAACAGACACTGAGGGCTGTTTGGGGTTTTTTTAATTGGAAATATTTAGAATTTTAGAAAACATTTTGTTGTGGAAGAATTGTGATTGACAATCACAAGTCAATAGATTTATCCTGGAACAAATGAAGTCAAGGTAACTCACAGGTTGTTCATTCAAATCACAGAATCACAGAATCGTAGGGGTTGGAAGGGACCTCAAGAGATCATTGGGTCCAACCCCCCTGCCAAAGCAGCTCCCTAGCTCATATCACTCAGATAGGCATCCAGACGAGACTTGAATATCTCCAGTGAAGGAGACTCTACCACCTCCCTGGGCAGCCTATTCCAGTGCTCTTCTCCACGAAACTTAAGACCTTATTAGAACATGCCCTATGCATTTTTCATGTAAAAAAAATAGTGGTAAGTGTTAGAAATGCCAGTGGTCCTAAGAAAGGACTTGTGGTAGACACGTTAGTGAAGCAGTAATTTATTATACGTTCTTGCAAGAGCAGGGGACCTAACAAAGTAGACACCCCTTTGGTCAGAGTTTGTAGCATTTTTATACTATATCCCCGTCCGAAATCATTAGGTTACCTCATACACCTATACATATTCATAACCTGTCCCGCTTCGTGTTAAAATGAGTTCCAAGAGGTGATTTCCATAAACTCCTCCCAATTGCATCTGCACACTGCCTCATGGTAGTGGTCATTGGGGGTCTCAGTGATGAAGGCTCAAAGTCTTCATCAGGTTGAACTTTTCACCTCCTTCCCCTGGCACATGTGTAGTTGTGGTTGTTCCAGGTGGGCAACTATAATTGGGATGTTTCCTTCTTATCAGTCCTTGGTCCACATTAAATTATTCCAAGAACACTAATCACTCCGGACTAACTACACTAGAAACACTAGAGTTGTTCAACTGAGACATTGTTTATTTGTGGTCACCTCTGACATAACCACTATGGCACTTCAAACCATCCTGTTAGCGAGTCCTCCTCAACCCTTTACAAGCATCTTATTAGCAAGCCCCCTTTATCACAAATAGCAGTAATAGCAAGAGGTGCAATATTTCAGCAATGTTGAGTCATAAGTCCACTGCTACAGGCATTTGTTGAGGGACACAGTTTTTCATACCACCCCGTGGCTCAATATTGCCATCTTATAGATGGTGCTCCATGATGGGTAGAGGACAGGGGTAAAGTAAGGAGGAAGGAAAAGAAAAGTGTGTGCACAATAGTCCAATAGCTACAATCAAAACATTCAAACAATTGACATTTCCAATAATCAATAATAACTGTTAACATTTGATGAACATTAATTAACACCATAGGTATCACAAGAACACGTGAAGTAAAAGTTTCCCTCCCCTGTTTCCCTATGGATTAAGTTTTTCAAAATTTATGAGCTCAACTTAGGCGCTTTCATGTCTGTCAGGGTACCAAGTTATAAATATTCCTTTTGTCCGGGACACACGTTTGTTGTCTGAATAGTGGGGCTTAATTAGGACCTAAAGTTTGTTGAAGGAATCCAGAGTCCCCATCCAGGCTTCAGTTTTAATTATGCAGCAGCACCTTTCCCATGAGCTATCTCCTCTGGAACAAGGCCCCAAAGTAATACAAAATTGAGTCAAACCACACACCACCCCCCCCCCCCCCCCCCAATAAATCACCTGATAACCTGAACATGGCAGAAACCTGTTTGTGGAGCCAGATAACTTACATTCCACCTCATTACCTGAGTCACAATTCAACCACTTATAGAATTGTCCGATGTATGGATACAAATTTCATCTGCATCCATTAACAGGGCTGTGTATTCTAATTGAGAGATAGGTTGCGCCATAATTCTTTTAACACAATTAACAGCAAAACTTCCGTATCTTCCTAAATTCCTCTACAAAGGATTGATGATGAGGCAGCCTGAGTCCTTCACCTTTCAAGTCATCAATGCAATAACCCTTTTCAATTTGCAAAAGCAACATTTCCCAGCATTTTCCACATAAGGAAGCATAGAAGGAGTTAGTGAATGTGGCACATGGAGGAAATCACTGAAACAAGAAAAAAATTACATCATCTATTGCATTCCTTTTAGCAGAATTCACAAAAAAAAAAGAAAATTACAGATGAAATGATGAATAGATTTTCATTGGACCACAGTATTTTCAGTTTTTATAAAAGATCTCAGTAACAGCAATGTCTCCTAAAAAAGTTGCTTGAAAGAAAATATATAATTTGTCTATTTTCTGATATACAAGAAACTTGTCCTCTGAAACAATATATTTTAAATAAAGTTGAGGTTTCATTTTGGCTTAAAGACTTTCAGTTGAAGAAAAACAAAACAAAAATTCAAATGCTCTGAAAATATCACATAAAAGTTAACCTTATGGCAAATGAAGAAAACACTTAAAGTTAAGACACAGACAATGTAGATGTTACTTCACCGTGCTTATTTTCTGTGTGCTCATGATTAAACTCAACTGAAGTTTAGCTGCCAAATATTCATAAAGTTCACCCATATTAAGTACTGAGAAAGGGAGCTGGTGAGAAAAAGAAGGAACTACTTCTGGAGAGTGGTTAACTGTGCAGTCAAATGCTTCCCTAGGTATCAACTGACTGTTATAGGTCAATACCTGTCTTTCTCCGACATACACACATGTACTTCAGAACTAAATCTATTTGTTTATGATTTGGAGCTGAAACACATTTGAAATTCCTGATGATCAAATTTTAGATTTGAGTTGTGTTGGCTTCTGATTAATGTGTAATTCTTACATGAGTGTACTGAAAATTCTGAAGTAGAAGCAAAGTCTCCATATGTGGAGGCATCCAGGATGAAAGAGTTTGTTTATAGTTTATACTGGTTCTTTGATTTTCTGCATTTAGAAGACTTAAATTTAATCGCTGCCATTAACCATAAATGCTGCAGTAGTTAATCCTATACACAAGCTGTAAATATATCCAGCAATTGTGGATGCCGAATGAGTAATATTCTACTCCTTAGGCTCTGTACCTATAAAAGAATTTTTGTTAGAAGCCAGATGTCTACATCTGTATTTTAGCAGTTAAATAAGTACATATATAATATTTTATCAGTGATATAAACACTGTCTGTACACACATGCACACAGACTCTTAGGCACACATAGATTTAGACTGCAAACATCTCAGTAAGTCTCACTAGGTGATTTAGAGTTCAACAAAGCAATTTGAAATGTTACCTTAAATTTTACAAATGCTCTTTTGACAAGGCCAATTTTTAATTTATAAGCTGAGGATAATCAAGACTAATTTAAGTTGTAATTATTCAATATAATGTCTGGAATAGATATTAATTTAAAAAAAAATATTTTTAGTAATCTCCTTTTAGACAAAAGCAGCAGGCAAACTTTGTGTTATTCTACCCAGTAGAAGGTGATACCAAAAATACTATTAAATACTATATACAG
The DNA here is from genome assembly GCF_964237585.1 of Gallinula chloropus. Classification (NCBI taxonomy): domain Eukaryota; kingdom Metazoa; phylum Chordata; class Aves; order Gruiformes; family Rallidae; genus Gallinula; species Gallinula chloropus. The sequence continues at coordinate 16,335 of NW_028168794.1, forward strand.
GAAACAGAGACACTGTGGGTAAAACGTCACTGATCTGATGTCTAATGGTCTTTCTTCTTTATGTCTACTTTTGTGGTTGCAAAGACATATATATATACACACACACACACACACACACACACACACACAGACACACACACATACAAGTATGTCTGGGCTCCTCACCATAAGAAGGACATTGAGGTTGTTAAGTAAGTGCAGAGAAGAGCAACCAGGCTGGTGAAGGGGCTGGAGGGAAAATCCTATGAGGAATGGTTGAGGGAGCTGGGGATGTTTAGCCTGGAGAAGAGGAGGCTGAGGGGAGACCTTTTATCACCACCTACAACTACATGAAGGCAGGTTGTAGAGAGTTGGGCAATGGTCTCTTCAGCCAGGTGACAGGAGATAGAACAAGGGGAAATGGCATGAAGCTGTGCCAGGGCAGGTTTAGATTAGATATTAGAAAAAAATTTTTTGCTGAAAGACTTTTCAGGGCCTGGAACAGGCTATCCAGGGAGGTGGTGGAGTCACCTTCCCTGGATGTGCTTCAAAAGAGGGGAGATGAGGTACTTAGGGATGGGAATGGTTGGACTTGATGATCTTCAAAGGTCTCTTCCGACCTTGTGATTCTTTGATTCTGTGATATATATACACACACATGCATATATTAAAAAAACCTTTTAAGATTTTGAATGAGCAAAAACTACCCGTCCATGAAAACTAAGAAAATTGTAGGTGTTTGGGTCTGTGCTGTGAAAATAGGGTATCCATTTTTCCTCCAGATATATTTCAGTTGTAATTTCTGCAGAAGTTTTAGGGTTTCTTGCTTTCATTTTTTTTTTGCAAGTATTTCTTATGGGGGAGTAAATCCTGTTTCAGATATCAAAATATAAACTTGTTTAGCTGCATATCAGCCTATTTAAAGCAGGCAGTTCTCATTGCTAATACTAAACACACTGATAATGATTTTTTTTTTTAGGTACGCTACCAGTTAATTTCTATGAAACCTATCCAATGCAATACTCATGCTGGGAAAGAGATTTTCTCCCAATTCCCTTTTAAAAGTAAATAAAATATTGAGTGTATTTTTATAGCATAAGGGAAATCCAGCCACATTTTCTTTTGCTCAGCTTAAGATGCATCCTGATGGAAATTTTCATCTTTGTGCTGAAGAATGTAATTTTTGACTGAATTTCAGAAGTCATAATGAGATTGGCGTTCAATGGAAAAACATTTCATAAAACCTCTCACTCACAGTAATGTTTGTAGTCTCCTTAGTAATGTCACTGCTGAATAAATCATATTTCTAAGCTGACTTTACTGGTTACTAATGTTTATGGAATGAAAGTACCGATGAATTTCAGTGTTATTTAGTCTTTCATTGCTCAGTCCAGGAAATGTAGCTAGAAAAGAATGATACAACAGAGGAAATAGCACATCCCTTTGCAAGGCCTGATGATGGCAACGTGTTCCTCAGCTGATGGCAATACTAACATTCTATGTACTACATTATTTGTTTTCTTTTTTCTTTTAGCATTTTCTTTTGTATAAATTTAAGAAGAGATGTGAGATTAATGTCCTCTGAGCCCTTGGCTAGAAGTGTCAATTGTACCACAGTTCGAGACGTATTTCCTGCACGATAGCACCTGCAACATGTTAGGTGGTACCTAAACAAATTAGAAAAACAACCTTCCTTTTTAAGATTTCTGTCTTGGCCACTTTCATATGGTTACTTGGTTACAGAATAAGGTAGAACTTAGTATATATAAGAATGCAAAGAAATATCTTTACAGAATGAGGATGCCTAATTTTATCCAACACTATGTTTACGTCCTGTATTTTACTAGAAATATCAAGTGAAGGCCTGTGAAGCTTTGACTTTCTAATATATTAAGAGTTTTCTCTATATATCAAAACCAAACCAAAATAAATAAAAGGAAAACAGTGGTGCCTTTCTTTCTGTATTTCAAGTTGTCACTGACGTAATGTCCTATGCATTTCCATCCATTGAAACCTGATGGCCGAATTCCATTTAGGCAGAGATGAATCTGACATTCTTCATGAAGTTCATAGTTCATGGAGTTCACAGCCTCAATAAAGCCCAAACAATTTAAAGCATTTGTTGCTCCTCTGGATGTTATCAAGTAATTGCAAATTTTAACTCTGAAAATTAACATTGTAGTACAAGTAGTTTTAGACATAGCCAGTAGAGAGGTCATTCTTATTTTTTGAACTTCTGTTGTATTCCTACATTAACTTTTCTTACACTAACTATGCCATTTAGAAAGCAAAAGAATCACAGAATCACAAGGTCAGAAGAGACCTTTGAAGATCATCAAGTCCAACCATTCCCATCCTATGCTTAACCATATCCCTAAGTACCTCATCAACCCTTTTTCTGAACACATCCAGGAAAGGTGACTCAACCACCTCCCTGGGCAGTCTGTTCCAGGCCCTGACAACTCTTTCAGCAAAAATGTTTTTTCTAATATCCAATCTAAACCTGCCCTGGCACAACTTCATGCCATTTCCCCTTGTTCTATCTCCTGTCACCTGGCTGAAGAGACCATCGCCCACCGCTCTACAACCTGCCTTCATGTAGTTGTAGGTGGTGATAAGGTCTCCCCTCAGCCTCCTCTTCTCCAGGCTAAACATCCCCAGCTCCCTCAACCATTCCTCATAGGATTTCCCCTCCAGCACCTTCACCAGCCTCGTTGCCCTTCTCTGCACTCGCTTGAGGACCTCAATGTCCTTCTTATGGTGAGGAGCCCAGAACTGCACACAGTACTCAAGGTGTGGCCTCACCAGTGCCGAGTACAGGGGCACAATTACCTCCCTACACCTACTGGCCACACTGGTTTTGATACAAGCCAAGATGCTATTGGCCTTCTTGGCTGCCCGGGCACACTGCTGGCTCATATTCAGCCTGCAGTCGACCAACACCCCCAGGTCCTTCTCTGCCTGACAGCTCTCCAGCCAGTCTCCCCCAAGCCTGTAGCGCTGCATGGGGTTGTTATGTCCCATGTGCAGCACTCTACACTTGGCCTTGTTAAACTTCATCCCGTTTGTCCAGTCTGTTCAGCTCGTTGTGAAGAGCCTTCCTACCCTCAGGCAGATCAACACTTCCTCCTAGTTTAGTGTCATCTGCAAACTTACTGAGGGAGCATTCAATCCCTTCATCAAGGTCATTGATAAAGATGTTGAACAAGACTGGACCCAGGACTGAGCCCTGGGCGACGCCACTTGTGACCAACCCCCAGCTGGATTTTGTTCTATTCACCACCACCCTTTGGGCCCATCCAGCCAGCCAGCTTTTAATCCAATTGAGGGTCCACCTGTCAAGGCCCGTGGCAGCCAGTTTCTCAATCACAATGCTGTGAGAAACCGTGTCAAGGGCTTTACTGAAGTCCAGGTAGACCACATCCACAGCCTTCCCCTTGTCCATTAAGCGGGTCACCTTGTCATAGAAGGTGATCAGGTTAGTTTGACAGGATCTACCTTTTGTAAACCCATGTTGACTGGGCCTGATCCCCTGGCCATCACACATGTGCTGCATGATAGCTCCCAAGATGACCCTCTCCATGATCTTCCCCGGGACTGAGGTCAGACTGACAGGCCTGTAGTTCCCCGGATCCTCCTTCCGGCTGTTCTTATATATGGGGGTAACATCTGCCAGCCTCCAGTCGAGTGGAACTTCCCCAGTCTGCCAGGATTGCTGATAGATGATGGAAAGGGGTTTGGCAAGCACATCTGTCAGTTCTCTCAGCACCCTCGGGTGAATCCCAACTGGCTCCATTGACTTGTGGGTATCTAACTGGCCAAGTAGGTCGCTAATCATTTCCTCCTTAACCATGGGAATTTTGCTATTCCTCCCCTCTCTGCCAGCCAGTTCCTGAGGATGAGTACTCAGGGAATATCCAACTGTATTATTAAAGACTGAGATAAAGAAGGAATTAAGGACCTCAGCCTTGTCCTTATCCCTTGTCACTAACGTTCCCTCAGCATCCAATAAGGGCTGGAGATTCTCCTTGACTCTCTTACTGTTAATGTACCTATAGAAGGATTTTTTATTATCTTTTACAGAACTGGCCAGTCTGAGTTCCAGTTCAGCTTTAGTCCTTCTGACTTTCTCCCTACATGATCTCACGAAATTCCTATAGTCGGCCCAAGACACCTCCCCCTTCTTCCAAAGGTCATATTTTTCCCTCTTTTCCTGAAGATCTTCATGGATCAACATATTAAATGCTTGAAAGTAGTCATTGCAACATAGTCTGGAAAAAGGTAGCTAATACTTGCTTGTAAATTGAATAGTGTCACCATCATATCACATTTATCAAGCAATTTGAATAGAAAATGCATATAATTAATACTGATTATTTTCACAGAGTTCATAGAATAGTAGCAGTATAATGTGCAATGAATATCAAAACCCTGTCTCCATGGGAACACCAGCTCTAATAAACTACCTGAAATTAATAATGCAACAGTTCAGGTAAGGTATTCCTGTAAATTACAGCTGTTGAACTCCCAGGCAAGAGAGACACAACTTAAGGAACTGTCTGAAGACACAGTCCCCTGAAAGTTGGACTAAGTAAATACTTAATAATTTCACTTATACAGTAACCACAATTATGCCTTCAGTTACTGTTTCATGTCTGTATATTGGAGAAAAAAACAAACAAAAGTAGTTTTTATATAAATTGTAAGACCGGGGAGGTTAACACTGGCCTGGCTAGAACCAGGACAATCACTCTTCAGATACCAAAGACAGGATTCATTTGCCATGACAGATGCTGCCTCAGGAGGACACAAAGCTGTAGTTGAGGTACTGTGTCCACCTGTCTCATATCAATGACCAAGATGCTCCAGAAACTCTTACATGGTGCAGTATGCAATACTTGGGTAGCTAAATCATGCCTGTAACAGTTCAGGAGACAGCTGTTGCTCTTTGAACTTCTGATTCAGAACAACTTCATGATCCAGAATGTTTTCCTGGAAAACTATCTGAGTTGCTTTGAGATAAAGAAATTGGCATAAAATTAAGTGATTTTATATATCCTTAGTGTAATTTTAATAAAAAGAGCTGCATAGTTGAACTGCAGAAGCGGAACAACCTTAGAGATAAGGAAGTAATGAGCTAACATAACTTGGTAGAATAGCATGTTTCTGATAACTCCATTGTAATTTAGTAACCAATCGGAGAAAGGGTAATATGTTGTAATTGTTTACGTGCATCCTGCTTGAGGTTGAAACTAGTTTTAACAAGATGATGCTTGTAAGACCATGAAGAAAAACACAAAGAGCATGCCCTGAAAGAAGAGGTAAAAAGTTAAGTGAGAGGAAGACATCCAGCCTTCATCCCTGAAGATCACCAGAAGACCACCTGAATGTCACTGTGCATGTTCTGTTTGGGAGGACTTAATGTAAAGGACTTACTGGAAATAATTTGTATAACCAAACCTTTTCTAAAGAAATGTAATGAATATGTAAAACTACTTTGTATAAAATTAGGAAGTTTTGCCTTGAACGGTGCACACATTAGGAGGAGCGATCCCCTGTGTGCCCAGCAATGCAATAAAGAATACCTGCTTCATAACCAACCTGGTTATTGAGTTTTGATTTCTTCAAGCACGGCTTCAGTTTGGAGAATGGCTCTGTAAGAAAGAGGATAGCTTAGGCTTGGGAATGTTCTGGTAGGTACACAATAAAGAGTATGCGTTACAGACTGCTTGAAGTTATTTCACAAATTTAGGGCAATGCTGTGACCTGTGGACCAGCTGCATCTGCCACATGTGTCAGTACTGTGGTAACGTCTGGCTCAGAGGTCCACAAACAGGTTTCTGTAATGTCTAGTGCACCAGGACACTCGGGTGGGGGAGTGGTGGTGGGGGTGGGGGGTGTTCAAGCGGCTCAGCCTTGGGTTGCCTTGAGACCCCATCTCTGCAGTTGTGTAAATAGCTCAAACTTGAGTTGTTTAGTCTCTGCTGTAGTTCAGTCTCTGCTTACAGAGACTAAACAACTTATAGAGTCTAAACAACTCTGCTTACAGAGACTAAACAGGGCAGCGCTGCATAATGCAAAACCTGAAACCTGGGTTGAGCCTCGAATGCCTTCAACAAACAGTAAACCCTGAGTAGCAATCACACCGCTATTCAGCTGCCTACCAGTAATATAAAGGCAAGCCAGGGGGCCTCCATTTGGCTTCAATGGGCCCAGACAATACAAAGATATGCAAAAAGATAGGGCATAAGATAAGGGGGAACACTGCTAATGACAAACATAGAAGGTGCTACTGTCCAGTCCTGGAACAGTCCTGCCTACTGTCACGTGGGCAAAGACGTAAAAGCAAATAAAACCCCTCAGATTCCGTCTTTAAAGCGGGAGCGGCTTCTCCAAATCTGGGAGGAGACTCTTCCCCCTTGGCCAGTATTCTGGCTCGGCTAACGAGAACCCTTACCTGCAGAGGGGTAAGTGAAAATTTGATATGCTTTAAGATTGTAGTCTGGGGTGACTGTACTTAGTGCGCTTGTGAGTTGTAGTAGCGAGTTCCACGAACCTGCAGTGGTTGTAATGCGGAACCTTGTGACTTGCCCGCGGGCGGTGATACCGCGTGGCGTGACTCTGCTGTGTGGGCAGCAGTGCATTGTGTTGAGTCTCTTGCGGTTGTGATAAGCGTAGTCGTGCTTGTGAACTGTAGTAGTGCATTTCTCCATTTTATCCATGAAACCTGCAGCAGTAACGTATTGAATCTACACGTGGGTTTTAAATATGTATATATATATATATTTGCCGCTAACCCCCCGCTGTCCGTTGTCTTCCTGTAACAACAGTGGCATCAGGGATTGGCAGTCCTTGCTGAGATAGTTGTCGCAGTTTTGCGTAGCTGGGTGCTAGAAGCTAAAAGCAGCCATAAGGTCTCTGGAGGCCCTCGATTCAAGGCCAGAGTCCGTGCTGACCAGGGTCGAGCCCATCGGCGATGGTCACAGCACCTCTGGGAATCACATTTAGGAGAGAAAAAAAAACTTAAAGCAGGTGCATTTTGCCACCAGACAATGGAGTGAGGAGATGTAAGAAGCTGCACAGACACCAAGGCCAGGGAAGAAGCGAGGGGGGGGAGGGGAAGAATGAGGCGCCAGAGAGACATTCCCCTGCATCCCATGGATAAGACCATGGTGAAGCAGGCTGTCTCCCTGCAGCCCATGGATAATGAGGGGGAGCAGAGATCATCCAGAGCCTGCGGAGAGATCGATCCATGCCGCAGCAGGTTTGCCGGGGAACTTGTGACTCCCTGGGTACCAGGCCGGAGGAGTCTGGGCCCGAAAGTCAGCCCCCCATGGAAGGGAGCTGCGCTGAGGCAAGGGGTGAGGAGATGACTCCCCGATAGAGAGGATTCACGCTGGAGAAGTTCGTGGAGGACTGTCTTCCGTGGGTGGGACCCCACGATGCAGCAGGGGAAGGGTGTGTTAAGATCTGGAGAAAGAAAGTAGCTTGTGAGGAACTGACTGGAACCCCACTCCCCATTCCCTGCCCCTCCCCGCGCCATGTTGCGGGCGAAGAAGGGAGTAAAATCGGGAATGAAGTTTAAGTCTGCTAAGAAGGGAAGGGATGGGGGGGAAAGTGCTTTAAGATCTGACCGCACTTCTCATTACCCGACTCTGGTTTCACTGGGTGTGTAGTGGTAACGTAATAAATTAGTTTGCTTTATTCTGTGCTGAGTCTGTTTTGCCCGTGACAGTAATTGCAGGGTGATCCCTCTCTGTCCTTATCCTGAATCCTAAGCCTCCCAATATATATTTTTCTCCCCTTTTCGGCTGAAAAGGGGGGTGGTAGAGCTAGAGCGCCTTTGGTGGGCATTTGGCTTCTAGCCGGGGCTAAAACACCTCAATAGTCCATCCTGAAAACAAAATCTACTACAATGTGCACGGGTATTTTATATATTTTCAATATAAAATATATAAAATACAATATAAGCAGTACTATTTGTCCATCATTACAACATCCCAAATCCAAACACGTCAGACATATAATCTTGTGTTTTGAGAGAAATAAATTTCATAAACTGTCGAACCACACCCTTCCCCTGCTATTGTATTTGTTTAAATATGGGGGCAGCTACCAAAGTAAATTTTTTAGGGAGGCTATTATATTTTAATAGTTTATTTGTTGGTTTGTTTGGGGTTTTTTTTTTTAGATCATTCGTACAATATTTTCCCTCTCCCTCTTCTATACACTCTATCTATTTTGTTCTTTTTCTAGTCATGGTGACATACACTGCATCATCTGCTAGTATGAAAATTGGAACAAATAGCCTTTGATAGCAGAGCCATAGCATAAGTGAAAGTTTTTTGTAATCTTTTAGACTATTCTTCACATTTTACATTTCTGTCATGACAGCTTCATTTAAACCTTATGCAATCTTAGGGGAAAATGGAAATAGGTTATCTTTATTTTTTAAATTATGTGACAGGACTAAAATCGAGGAAATTCATTCCCTGACTGCAAAATTATATTTTGAAGAAAACTTTTTTTTATTACAGCAATATCAGCTATATATAAAAAGTTTGAGATGCCATTTCAATTAGATAAATGAAAAATTAGATAGAAGACATTCCCTAGCTGTCGGTATTTACTTTAAGTTCAAGCTATCTGTGCAACTTGTCTCTACATTCAACTTTCTGTTATAAAACTGTACAGGATGGTTACAATTTTTTTTTTAATCCCATGAATGAAAAAAGATACAGTATTATACCACTGGGAATGATAGAAAATATAAGAAGATAAATTAATCCTCACACACTCCCCATATTAATGAATTTCACGGTGTATGTTGGAATATATAACCTGCCATGCTTGGGGTCATATACAAAGAGCATAATTTCCTACTAGCGTGTTTCCAAGGGGAAAAAAATGGTGTAGGTTGGTTTCATCTAATTTAAGTTTCATAGTGCTCTTGGAAATTAGTGTAAATTCAACGTGGAATATTGCTGACAAATTAAAAATTGGAATTTAAATAAGTTTGAGGCTATTCAGTATGAGATACTGCATCTGTGGTATTTCATTAGTAAGTGGAAATGTGGTAAGGGAGGACAGTGAATGTCTTCTGCATTATGAATCAAATGTCTGCCTACGTGGTAGAATTTCAGCTTGATTAATAGATAAGGCTTGTTTTAATTTGTTTACATGCAGTAGCATTTATGGGTAAATACATTTATAGAAAAGCAGCAAGCTCATCAAAACCCAGCATGGTTTATATTATACTAACTGGAAATACTATTCCCCCCACCTTAAAGAGAAATTATTCCTCCCAACCCCATACTTGCCTGGACAGTATGTTTTGTGACAGCTTATATTGTGAAATGAGTGAGAAGGAGGAAATAAAATTACATTTTAAAATGAAAAATCCTACCCTAAGATAATAAGAAATGCTGATTAGATGCTATTATAGGAAAGAAAAAGTATTTTTTTTTTCAACTACTAGTAATTCATTCAGTCCTCCCTCCAGACCTATAATGTCCAAAGCTGTCAATGAAATTCTATTTTAAAACTGTGTGTCTCCAATGAAGGCAATTGCTTTATTCCAGATTTCCTCTGTTGCAAGAAGAAAGGACATATAACAGACTTATCAGGCAAGACTCTATTTTGGCCCTGAAATAATACAGTGTCAAAGCATAAACATGTAATTGTAAAATAAAACAACTGTATTCCAAATCAGGTATTTTGCTCTTCTCTACCTTGTAAACATGGGACAAGAAGGTGTGCTATCAGCAGGTGTAAGACTCTGGTTTGTATTATCTGAACAAGGTATGAGCAAAATGTTTCAAACATGATAATATGTAGATTCTGTTTGCAAACTGTAATGGGATTTGTTGCAGCCCTCTTGGAGATGCTTGAATAGAAACTCATTAGGTTGTTCTGTTGAGTTGCATAGTTCTGGGATAGAAAAGAATAATCTGCTGAATTCAAGCAGGCTTTCTAGGTCTGCATGCAGATCAGAGGTCAGCCTCTTATAATTGTATGGAAGTGGTTCCGGTGGGCATGTTTAGACTGTTAAATGAAAAGCAACCAGGAATTGAGCTTCAGGAGTTGATATACTCTTTGGCTCCAATTTGGATGGCATTAACCACTGCTTTTCTATCCAAATTTTGCCCAGAAGCAGGTAGTCCTAAGCAGCGTGGATGCAAGTTCAAAGATGAGAAGTAATGACAAGCTATAGTGGATCTGTATACTCAGGTTTATTTAAAAAAAAAAAAAAAAAAAAGAAGAGGGTAGAGCTTTCACTTACCTGATTCTCACACAATTTCTCAGTTGCTTACCCAGTCATAGTCAACAGCCTTCCTGGTTGCAGGTGGCAGGCTAGTACTTGAGAGCTCAGAAGTTCAATTGCCAATATTCACCCACAACTGTCTATCATTGCTGATGATTTAAGCTGTTTCTCATCTACTGATGTGAGCCAGCCTGTGATTGTCCCATTTTAACAAGAGATACGGCCTTGTCTGTATTGACTCCCAGTTTTTCTAGTACTAAAAACTTCCAGGTGCTCTGTTCTTACAGACCACCTGTTCTGTTAGGTGAATCATTGACATCATTGCCCTTGGACAAGTTTAAAAAAAAAAAAAAGCATAGTCAGACACAAGCAGTCAAACTTCTGTATTTCTTCCTGCTTTGGTTTCCTCATCTTTTTAAAAGCTCTTTGGAATTCAGTCAATTTAATATCCAGCATTCTCGTCGAGCCTTCTTACAAAAACCTGTGTGAGGCCCCTGAATAGGGTTATTACTCCATCAGTCCGGTTGGGGGGGACAGATAACCACTTGGGACCTCCCTTCCCCACCAACTCCTTTCCAGAACAGTCTGCAGCTCAGCACTGAGTCTGCCCAAGAGATGCTCTGCCTCCCCAGAAGGGTGGGGCCAGGGAGGGTAAAAGATGCAGATTTGGGACACCTGCACCCAAGGACTACAGCTTTGTAGGTGATCTGCCCCTGGGTCCTGATATCTTCTTTCATTCACTTTATCAAGCTCTCTCACCTCTCTCAATTTATAACCGTATTCTCAGCACATAACAGAAATGCTGCTTCCAGTTTTGTGAAGTTCAGCTAACTGTAATCCCTTACTCCAAATATGTAGTGCAGTTTTGTTGGCAAAGCATTGTAATTGTACTCACTTTTAGGTAAAGTTGTGTTTTTCTTGGAGCTCCTGGATAATTGTTGTTACCCCTGAGTACCACACAGAGGATGACAGGAGCTAATCTAATCTTGCTGGTGTGGCTGTTAAAAGAGACTAGCTTTTAACAGCCACACCATGGGCTTTTAACAGACTACCCCATGGGCAGGTAGAAGAGTTTAACTCTACACATACCCATCTGCTGGGATGGGACAGGCAGGTCTAAATCTCTATGGTGTGCCCAGCTGGTGGGACGTGACACCAGTGGATCATGGTTTTACCATCTTTCCTTGTTAGCAAGGTGTAAGTAAGTTTCACATTCACTAAGTAAGCAGCTACAATTTATACACCTGAAGCCAGTGAACTTATCTCCTGTGTAGGTTTGGAAGAGAAAAATCCATCTCCAGATGGTGATTCATATTAATTTCAGGTGAGCATCTATATATTCATTTAACAGATTCAGGTGGTGACTCTTTTGTTCCATTGACTGTATATGAAAGTGCGTTTAGTGAGTACTGCTGACTTAAAATCACCAAACTTAGTGCTGTTTACCACCAGCATGCGGCAGAGGTTCCTTATATGTAGAGACAAGATGTCCTGGCTTATTGTGACATTTTAAAACACAAATATGTGGACACTTTATGTCTCGTATCCTGTTCATAATGTTATTATGAACAAGTACAGAATGTGTTAATTTACAGCAAATGTGGGGATACAGGTAAGCAACAATTCATTACATTGTGAAATACTTCCCAGGTTCTCTTTTTGTTTTGCCCTTAGTTTCTGCTGTTCCTTGCTGTTTGAAGCTAATCAGTGCTGTCATGTCAGGACCTTGTATTTTTCACTTCATTTTCCTACCCCTGCTAGTCAGCCTTTTTTTGTCTTTTAGGAGCTACTTGGAATTATTTCCTCACTTTGGATTTCCATTCATTTACTGCAGTCTTCAACCTGCCCCAATCCAGTATACGTTGTCATTGAATATAATTTAATATCTTTCTTATAAAGTCAGCTTTTCCTGAGTTGGAGGAAACTATCAGCATGGGAACTATATGTCTCATTGTTTTGGGGCATGTGGTACTGTCTGAATAACAACGACTTACTGCGATTATGTTAATAGTATTCAGCTTGTGATAAAAGGCCTTAGCAGTGTATGAATTTCTGACTACAGAATAATCAATTGTCATTAGCTTCTGGAATTTCAGTCCACCCTCTCCCTGCCCCTCCCCACCCCCCCCAACAAAAAAGCAAAAATCAAACCAATTCAGTAAATAAATTTATTTTATATTTACCTATACACTATAATAAATGCATTATATAAATAATATGAAGAATTCAGATTGTCACAAGTGCTCTATTTCATCATGGAACTTACAGGATTGTGTCCAGGTGGGTCTTGAATTTCCTGTTCCAATGCTTTGTTACCCTCAAAGTAGAGAATTATTTTCTCCTGTTCAGACAGGATTTCCTATGTTCCCATTTGTGCCCATTACTGCCCCTTGTCCTGTCACTGCATATCACCAAGAAGAGTCTAGCCCCATCCTCTAGACATCAACCCTTTAGATAGTTACAAGCATTAGTCAGATCCCCTCTGTCTTCTCCAGGCTGAAAAGATCCAGAGCTCCCAGCCTTTCCCAGTTTAAAAACCAAAACGAATTCACAAGAGGGGAAAAAAAAAATCCACTAGTGGTAGGACTTGGAAAGTAAGAATTGCAACACGTTAACTCCTCAAGATCTCAGAAACCAGTGGTAGTAGGAAATAATAGTACCTGGAGTAGCTTCCAGATAAAAGTGACACCTTTTCGCTCATCTGTAGGGAGGAACTTGCTTGCTTTTATTATTTTCATCCATTGCAAAAATCAGTAGGTTTTTTTGATTCTGAGGAAAACAATCAATGCTTACTGCTGTCATAATTATACACACTTTGAACCTTGTGTTGCCAGGTAGCTTTTTCCATTGTCTTTTTCCTAACACTAAGCTCTGCCTATGCTAAATAACACTCCAAAACATTTTGTCCTCCTCACTCTCTGCACTTTCTTCTCCTGCCCAGCACTTGGTTGTAACCCCCACTCTCTCCTTTCTTCCATGCCTTCCCAGTAACCATTAAATTCTGTAAATAATAGAAGCTTACTCTAAGAAGGTACTGTCTTCCTTGCTTAGTACTCCCATTCCGTTTCATTCAGGATTTTTAATCTTTAGTCTGGGACCATCAGAAAGGATAGTTAGGAAAGAATACCTCAACTGCTTTTCCTTGTATGGTTTTATGATCAATGCAGATGCTGTTTGGAAAGAAAATCCTTAGTCCTTTTTTGGTCAAGTAGGCTTGTCTGCTTTTTTTTAATCTCTCACACATCCTTTAAATAGCAAATAAGAATTGTGAAGGGTTAACATGTGAGTACTGCAGATGCAATCTTTAGGATGTTTATCTGCCAAAAAATGAAGTAAATCTTCACTGAAAACTCAAAAGCTTATCACAATATTTTCAATTTATCAAAAATTACATACATTAATGGGTAGAATACAGAAAATATGTCACTGGTAATTGAATGCACCCTCTTCCCTGTCATCAGGCATTAAGATCTTCAGTGAAAATTAATTAAATTCTGCTTACAAATGTTGATAATTTATCCCCCTCCTTTTTTTTATTCCTAATAAATTCGTCTGGAGACTTTAATGCAAATTGGAAATCTTCATTCTAAATGGCTTTTGCCTCACAAAGTTATATATGAAACTAGCTTTTGTAAGAGGAAGAGTTCAGTAATTTCAGTAACAGCTCTGCATACAAAATGTTCTTTATTTCGGGAAGTTAAAGTACTTTAAATTTCCCTACGTAACTGTAGATGGAAACAGTAACTTACATTGAAAACATTTACTACTGTTTGCTGCATTCATTAAAGATAATTTACTAAGAAATAAAAAAGATACTGCAAAAGACTTCATTTTTTATAAAATGTACAACATTTTAGTAAAATTTAAGAAGATTACTAAACATATTTTCCACGTTTTTCCCAATTGCACCATTCATAAATTTTATGCTTTTGAACACAGAAAGAAGCTAGCCAATGTTTAGTTACTTTTGTGTTTTATTAATACCCTCTATTATATTATTTTTGTGCAATTCAGATTTTCTCTTTGCTCTATCTGGCTCATAGGAATTTATATGCATATGTGTATATCAGAGGATATACACTTCATAGTCAAGTTCTTGAAGTTTAGTAACGTAGTTATAATTAACAAGGCTGGCAGCAATTGTTTTGCTGGGCCATTACTAAACTAAACACAGAGACTAGTAAGAATGTTCTTATGTTTCAGTGTTTGGGTTTTAGGTTTCAAGTTATTCATTAAAAAACCTGTTCTTGTTTACAAAGTTTTTAGTTGAACAGTGGAAATTCTGTCTTCAACTAGCAGCACATGGCGTTAAGATCTTTTTGGAGGTCTGTACTTATTGAACACTTCTGTCTGCTTTATCAAAACTGAATACATTATCAAGTACAACATGAGTGCAGACTGGTTTTTGACCTTTGCAGTGCTTGCTGGTTTAGTCTTGTTGGCTGGCAACCACCTATGGAAAAATATGATGACATGGAGTCTTGCTCCTAACATATTACCAACTGTTGTTAAAGACGACGTTCTACTTATAAGCAAATGTAAATGTTGAAACAGGTGGTAGCAATCTTTTATTCATAGCAAAATATTTCACAATTATTTGAGCATCTGCTAGTTTGCAAGTTTAGCTTTTTTTTTTCTTTAACTAAAAATCTTTAATAAGCATATGAAAAGTCAGACCTAAATCCCAATAAATCTTCTGTGGATGTAACGTTTGGAATCTGAGAGGCAATCTTTCAAAGTTTAGCATGTCTTTGTTATTAGTAGATATTCTTTTTTCTTGTAAATATTTATAAATCACGCAATTCAGAACAATAAGGAACTGCAAAGAGAGTAAGACACGTGCATGTGAATACGTTTAGTAGTTCTGTCTTTGTGTGAAAAACTGGGTACGAAACTTGATGTAATGTTGTGAGTTATAGCACATAGACCCCACAAAACTTTGCTTAAGACCAGAAGTGTGGGGAAGAAATACAGGTACATTTGGGAGTTGGGGAATAGAATAGATAGAATTGTGTCATTAATTAAAATACTGTAATTTCTCTAACATTAGCTATACGCTAAATATTGTTTTGGTTGGAGCTGAAACAGAGGATAACAATGCATGAGGAAGCTCATGACATGATGACAGATCGTAATATAATGAAAAAAACGTTTTTCAGAGTGGAAGATACTTTCCTTCTGTTTCCTTGGTATAATTTTCAGCTATTTTAACCAATTTTCTCTTCTTAAAAAGAAGTTTTATAGAATCATAGAATGATTTGGGTTGGAAGGGACCTTTAAAGATCATCTAGTCATATCCTCCTGCTACAGCAGGGACATTTTCCATTGGATTACATTGCTTAAAGCCCTGTCCAACCTTGAACACTTCCAGGGATGGGGAATACACAGTTTCTCTGGGGATCTGCTCCCAGTCTCGTAACGCCCTCATTAAGAATTTTTTCCTGTGTCAAATCTAATCCTACTTTCTTTCAATTTAGAACCATTGTCTCTTCACTGTCAATCACATTTATGTTCCTTCTGTGTTTTTAAAATGCCATCCATGTCCTAATGTGTTTTTGGTAAACCACAAGAGGGTCACTGAAGGATCAGGGATTGCACAATCACTGCAACAGTACAATCCAGGCACTGTAAGCTTTTGTAAATTAGGGATATGTCTTCTGTCTGCAATGTTGCCATGTGTTGGTCATATATATGTGTATATATATATTATACCACATAATTGGTATAATGGTATGTGTTAGTCATGCACAATTGAAGTATTGAGATAAAGACAGCTTGATAGGACAGAAAAGAAGGGGGAAATAATGATAACAACAGCAGCAAGAAACCAGTAATATCAATAATTATAATGATAATGATTATAACAATGGTAAAAGAATATGCAAAACATATGATACACCTTGGAAAACAAGTTGTTCACCACCTGCTGATTGATGCCCAGCCAGACTACTACCAGTGGGTGCTGCCTGCCAGTCTATTCCCCCCAGTTTTATTTTTCATTATGACATCATATGGTATGGAATACCCCTTTGGCCAGTTCAGGTAGGCTGTCTTAATGGTGTCCCTCATACCTTCTTGTGCACCAGCCAACCTCCTCTCAGGCAGGGCACTAAGAAGCTGGAAAGTCCTTTACTTTTTTGCACTGTTCAGCAACAACTAAAACATCAGTTATTACCAACGTCATTATCGTCCTAATTCCAAAACACAACACTATACCAACTGCTAAGAAGAAAATTAATTCTATCTTTGCCAAAACAAAAATTGTACAAAGAATGTGTACCCTGAGTGGAAACATGACAGTTTCTGCTTATATGAGTTAAGAAAACCTATAAATCAATTTCATTAGTATGATATGTCCCCTTTCGTATCAAATTAAGAATCAGCATAAAATTCTGGTTTTTGTGGTCTTGGACTGAAGAGATTACCTTTGTATGCATTGCTTTGAGTTGTTATTCCAAATTGTTCTTGCTCCAGTTTCCTTAGTCTCAAGGAAATAGGAAGCAAAAATGAAGCTATTGAATTTAGTGTAGTTCTCTGTGCTGAAAAGGAAACTTTAAGTAATGCCTCTCCCCATCCAGTCTTCTCCAGTCTCCAGCTGAACTCAGTGCAAAACCAGAATATATCTTGGAAAATTCAGGCACCATAAATAATAAATTAGTACTAGTTTTAAGTTTGGTTTGTGACTTTGAGTTTTAATTCAGCGTTGGAAGACCAAAATTCTAATACATTCTGTTATTATAAGTGGGTTTAAAAAAGCTTCCCAAAGTTTATAAAAATGGAAAGGTTCAGTAGTCAACATGCAAAAGGTACAAATGATTCTTGGGTGGTTGTTGTTTGCTTGCTTTCTAATTTAATTCATATCATTGCATTAGAAAAGACAAATTTATTTTATTTTTTGACACCACATATATTTTTCCTGTCAGTTTTCCTGTAGTGAATAATTTTCTGTTTAAATGAAATGTGTGTGTTGTGTTTGAAAGAAAAAAAAAAAACAAACCAAAACCCAAAAAACTAATGGAAAAACTGAATGTTAAAAGTGGAGTTTGTTTTAATCTTTAAAACAAACAAAAACTATTTTTGAAAGAAAAAGACTTCTCCCTGAAGAGCTAATGCATAAGTACTGAAATATTCCCAACAGTATTTTGTAGTTTGCTCTTGTCAAATGCATGAGAAGTTCATACTCTCCAAACATAGGTAACAAATTCTTGTATTTTATAATTTCCCATGTGCCATGATCATCTGAAAAAAAAGATCAATTCTCCTAGAAGCTACTTGCTCAATAATCTGTAAGATGGTTTTCAGAACTCACCTAATGGTTATCTGACTCATAAAATGATTACCTATTTTTAATACCTTTAGACATCTTGACTAAAATTGCTCAGAGATTAGGGCACTTTTGCTAGTGCTGTTTTCATTTGACAAGGTTTATTCTACTCTGTTTCATTCTGTCATAACTGACAGGTTTAAATCTCGTTAATGGGTCTCAGATTACTTATGTTAAACATCATAGCTCTAAAGCTGCAGGATGTGATCTCAGGATGTGTTTAGTTCAAAAACTAGTGACTACATCCCTTTTGATTTTTCTTTCATATACTCTGTTATGCTGTTGATTGGAGATGAGATGGATACCTTCTTAGGAAGGTGACTCTCTGCTTTAACTTGCATACTCCATTGTTGTATTTCTAAGTAATTTCACCCTTTTCCATGTTTGTGTTGTTTGCTTTTTTTTAACTTGAGGTTATTCTCTTCATAAGTTTACAAACACTATTTTCCCTCAGGTGAGGAAGCTGTCAAATTCACTAAGCAGTGAGGCAGTCTGCCTAATCTCTTGCAGTACTCTGAAGATCTTTTGTTTTTTTCACATTGCTGCTACTTGCAGATAGATTCAGGACAGTATCTTCACAGTGTTGCAGATTGCATGTTTCTGTACAGTAATATTCCTGTTTATTAATTTATTTTACATTTAGAAGGACTTTAAAATCTTCCAAATACACAACTTCAGATTTAAAAAGTAAACCAAGCAGGAGTGCCTGGTGATGTTTTGAAGAGTTTCTCTTTTAAATGAAATACAATAAATATAAAATTGTAGTCTGTTCTTTAATAGGGTGAAGTTCAAGAAAATTCTTTTCTTTTTTATTTTTTTTTCCCCAGACAGCTCAAATTTAGAAGCTGCTTAAATATTTATCTTTGCCCCATAATACATGTCAGTTGTATCTGGAGAAAAATGCAAGGATTAGAAATTAAATATTGGAACAGAGATATCATTTTTATTACATACAAGACAATCACTGAACAAAGGCTACTGATTTATGAAAGATAATAAGACAACAACAAACAATAAACCCAATCTGGAACCCAGTTTGCAATGACAGAGTAGTCTTAAGTAGAAACAGAGACTCACAATAAATCACTGTAATATTTGACCTTGTAAAAATTAATCCTTAATCCTATTATTACCTGTTCACATTACCTCTGAAGGAGATATTTTTAACTGCAGATTTCTCCTGTTCCTGTCCTCAGAGCATTTGGAATTCAATCACTTTATATATTAATTTTTCTCTCATGCTATGCACTGTGAAGGGGGATTCAATTTGGTCTGAGTCTGAATTGGTGAGTTGGGTAATTCATGTTTGTAAAAAAAAAAAAAGAAGTTCTGAATATGCTGGAATAATGAAAAAAGACTATTTTTTATTGTTCTTGGGTAGGACTGCATGTGAGTTACAATGATATTCGGTAACCAGAATGAATAAACTAGCCAAACCATGCAGTGTAGGAGTACCTGACTTAGATCTAGCACTTTTATTATATGTTAAAACACATTAAAACAGGCCAGTGAAGCTCCCCTGTTTGAGAGGACAAAAAGACACAAAGCAGTGAATGGATTTTCCCAGGGGCATTGCTGAGAAAACACCTATTGCCTGATCACTAATGCAGAGTCCTCGGTGAAGAGAATCAGTGAGAAGTTTTTTTGCATTATTACTTTGTTACATAGAAAATTAAGGGTTCATTTCATTTTGGCTTAAGTAAACGAAAGTAAAATGTCTGTTCTCTTCTAAGATCTTTCTGTAGTTAAAGGAATGGTGTCTCCAGTCACCTCACCTGTATTAGGTTCTCAGGACCGTTCAGCCCGTTGGCTAAATTAAGGACAGATCTTAAATTCAGTTCTTTAAAGACAGGTTTGTAAATGTACTTGTATCCAATATTTCTCTGTGTGTCTCTGCATTGCAGCATGCCAGCAATTGCAGAAATTTTCTATATTTGAAATATCTCTAAAGTTTATTCTGGAATGATCTTCATCAGTGTCAGTGATAACTGAGAACACAATTATACATTTTAAATACTTTTATCAGTCAGAGCAATCATCAGAGCTTTACTGTTTTCATCATAGATTTATAATCAGATATTATTACCAGAGACATACTGACTTGTAAAAACCAAGTTCAAATAATAGAGAAAAGTCAGCATAATATTTAGTATTGAGTCAGCTTCTTTTTTTTTTTTAACCAATTATAACCTAAAATTAACA
The DNA here is from genome assembly GCF_964237585.1 of Gallinula chloropus. Classification (NCBI taxonomy): domain Eukaryota; kingdom Metazoa; phylum Chordata; class Aves; order Gruiformes; family Rallidae; genus Gallinula; species Gallinula chloropus. The sequence continues at coordinate 36,104 of NW_028168794.1, forward strand.
TGTATTAGCATGTATTTTGGAACTTGAAGCTTTCTATATGAAGGAAATTCAGACCTTCCTGTAGTATCTTTGAGGTGATACAGTTTCCTAGCCTTCAAAACGTGGGAGCAAAGCATCTTTGTTCTTTGTGTATGAGTACTGTACCCCTACAGACATAGTATAAACCAGTACATGTTCAATAGTATTTTGAAGAACAGCAGGAATCCATAGAAATGAAATCAGTTTGTTTTTTTTTTTGTTGTGGTGGTTGTTTTTTGGCTTTTGTCCCCTGAAAAATGATGAGGGACATTAAGAAAAAGTGCAGAAGTGAATAAGGAAGGAAAGTGACTGTTAGAATCCTTACTGAAACAAACAAGAAATAATAACAGAGGTCTACCAAATGTCTTTAAGTGATAGAAAAATTGGAAGTTAACTAGGAAAAGTTGGTACTCTTCCATTTGGGAGGACAGAGGAGGTGCAGAATGCCAGTGCCGTGCTGAGCGCTCTCTGATTGCCAGTCAAGGAGAGGAATAGTTGCACATAGCCTGCAATCTTCTCAGCCAAAATAAAGTCCTGGGATTCCATCCTTCTAGAGGTCTTGAAACTGAGAAATCCACTGAGATAGTCATGTATGAAACAAGCCTACTATTATTTTTCCTTGTTGTCTTGTAGCCCAGCTCTTTGCAGTCAGCTTTGAGATACTGAAGTCTGGTCATATACAATGCACGTGTCAAAGAGGCCCTGAGCATTAAGAGCCTCAAGGTAGATGTTCTAGTTTCCACTTTTCATTGTGTCTTACCCATTGAATTCTCCTTTTCTTAGGCATGTGGTCTGTTGAGGTTCAGTTAAGGTTCTGCATAGGTCACGGCACAAGCCAGCTATCTAATGGGTCCACCTAGTCTATCCCTTTTTAGCCAGACTGTCGCTTTGAACTGAACCATAGAATTTATGTCCCCTACCTAAATCTCTATGCTACTGTTTGTGGTATTAGCTGAAGTCTGTTGTGGTTTTTTTATTTTTTTTTAAGCCTCTAAAATAGTAAAGCATCATTTGGACTTCACAGGCTGTACAGTGACACAGCTGAAACTGGCTGGTCTTCTTGTCATTCCCATTTACAAATAGATCAGAATATATAACCTGTATATCTTAATTCTTTCTCTTCATTTTCACATTGGGAAAAAAGTGAGAGATCTGTGAATAGTCCTAATTAGTGGAGTTGGAGTAATATTTTAATTTCCAGTCTTTAATTTATTGCAAACATTTTCCAACTCTTTCAGGTATGTTATTTTGAATTTCCACAAATAACCACCACAGTTTTCCATTTCTCTAATAGTATGTGTTCTCAGTGGTCTGTGATAATTACAGTTATATGATTGTAACTGAAATACGTTCTGTAGTTGTTTTTTTTTTTTTTTTAAATAAAGATCTGAGTTAAATGTTACAAAATAAACACAAGGTTTTCTGGTGTAAAGTAGCATGGAAGTACTTTGATATCAAATGCTTTCACAGATTGCTACTTAATCTCTGTACCCTATTTCGCTGTTCTGAAAATAGAAATAATTCTTTCAGGACTTAGAAATATTAAGCATGTCATAATAACACTTTTGGGACTCATAGAAATATTAAGGATGTCAAATCTTTATGAAACTGAACCTCAACTGGCTCATATATTGGCATCTTATGTATGGAACAGGCAGTTCTTCCTTTAACAGAGAGAAAGCTGACTTACTGCTGTTATGGACATTGGGACTTTGAGACTCTCAACAGAGAAATAGGTGTAGGAAATATATCAATAGAGAATGTGAAACTGATGTTACTGGTTTGTAGAATAAGTTAAGGGGCTGCTACATGGTTGCTGCTGTTTACACTGGTAAAATCAAGTTAACACTGCATGCCCCTATGTTTAACTGATACTTCTGAGGAGTGTACTAGGGGAGAGACATAGTTCTTCCTAGATTCCTGCCAGATATCTGCATTTGTGAAGTGTTATATGACATTTTATAATTTTAAGAGGTAATTAAAATGTCATGGAAAGAGACTAGAGACACTGACTGCCCTTCAGCCTTGAATCACTGTGATATGTTAACTTTGTAAGCTTGTGGCGACTCAAGCATTTGTAGTTTCATAAGGCAGTGTCCTATCTTTTACTAAAAAGGGAGAACATCAGATCTTTTCCTTTTATCATCTTGACTGCCAGCATTGCAGTATCTTTTTGTTTATAGATCCATCTCAAGGAACAGATAGCACATCAGCCAAAGTTTATAACACAAAAAAGCAGCAGTGGTGAGTACCGAGCCTTAATGCTTTTCCAGTGATAATACAGTATTGACTCAAATAGTTGTACATAGGGTCATGGAATCATAGAATGATTTGGGTTGAAAAGGAAGGGACCTCAAAGAAAATCTAGTTCCAACTCGCACTTGCCATGGGCAGGGACACCACTACACTAGGTTGCCCAGAGTCCCATCAAGCCTGGCCTTTAATGCTTTTGGGGGGGTGGGGGGGTGTCCACAATGTCTCTGGAAAAACCTGTTCCAATGTCTCATCGCCCTTACAGTGAAGAGTTTCTTCCTTATGTCTAATCTAAATCTACCCTCTTTTAATTTAAACCCATTAACCCCTGTCCTGTACCTTCACTTCTTGATGAAGACTCCTCCATCTTTCCTGTAGGCCCCCTTTATATAGCCTGCAGTATCTCCATGGGGCCTTCCACTGCCAAGGCTTAACAAACCCAAACTCTCAGTTTGTCCTCATAAAAGAGGTACTCCAGATTTCTGATCATCTTTGTGACCCTCCTCTGGACTCATACCAACAGCTCAATATCTTTCTTACACTGAGAACCCCAAAGCTGAATGCAGTGCTCTAGGTGAGATCTTACCAGGACAAAGGGGCCTAGTCACCTTCCTTCACCTGCTGCTCACGCTGGTTTTCATGCAGATGACTTTCTGGGCTGCAAGAGCGTATTACTGGCTCATGTTGAGCTTCTCATCCACTAACACCCTCAAGTCCTTCTCAGAGCTGCTGCTGAATCACATCAAGAAGAATTTAGAGAAAATCAGTCCATTCTAAATCAATATTTGTGAATAAATACCTTGTCACTATTTCACTTTGGAATATCCTTTTCTCCATCTTACTGAATTTAGCTTTTACACCACAGTTTAGTCAGTGAGTGAAAAAAATATTTATAATTACCTTTAAAATTAAAGAACAATCTAGAATTTTCAGCTATTCAGTTTAATTTCTTTTACACATAATTTGTAATTTTAATCTGTAAATCAAAACAATACATTTTTATAAGGAGATTTTATCAACCATGTTGGGCTCCAAGTAAATGATCCTTTGGCATCCTGCTGTAAAGCTACACCACAAAGAATCAGGCAAGTTATGAATTCAGCAACAAAACTCACTTCATTATAATTTATTGCCTATCAGATACTATAACCGAGTTTGGAAGAAATTTTGGAAGGGCAATCAATTATGGAAGACACAATCTGACATTCTGCATACCATATACATTAGTCAAAATATTATGATTCCAGGGCCTATTACGATTCCTTGTGGTTTTCAGAAACCACAAGTTTGTATCAGAAGATTCCAAAGCTGTATAAGAATCTGTGATACACCAGAATGTGAATGTGTATATACATATAGGTTTTTTTTCCTGTTAATTATTGCTATTACAAGTTACAGAAAATGAAATGCTTTCCTTTTGATTTATATGATGGGAAAACTATATTCTAATGTAAGAAGGTGGCTCCTGACATACAGGAAGTTGAAATATTGTGGTTTTCATGATCAAATAATGTTGGGGATATATATCTGACGATCAAAGGATGTAGCGAAACAAAGTTTGTAAGCATGAATAGTAACTTTTATTTGTTTAATTACAATATCTGGAGCAAAAACTTTCATTCCTGAAATCATGTCTATTCTCCCAAACTAATAAGGCTGATACTGAAATATTTATTCCTCGGAAGAGAAATAAAAGTCTATGACTTCTGTGCTCAGGAGGTAATGAAACCCCAGTTTGTTTTTTGTTGAGTAATAATGGATTCTTCCCTCAAAACAGTTTCCTTTCTGCCATAACACAGAGCAAGCTGATACATACACTCCTGCCACAGGATTGCTCTAGCTGAGCTCAGAGAGCATATAGGGGGCATAATCAAATAGCAGGCACAATTAGTATCATGGTCATGATCATTCCGGACAATGCTATACTATTAGTTTCCTAGATTTTGCTCATTAATTTGCATTTTATGATTTGGGATTAATGGAAACATAAAACACTCAAAAACTGTTTGAAAGCAAAGTGAATTTTTTTAAAACAAATCAATGTTCTTCTCTGTCAAATTCTAAAGGTTACAGTTTCTCATTACTGTTTGTTATTCTGATAGTGAGGAAAACATTTTTGTGATGGTGGTAGTGGTGGTGATGAGCAACTTGTCATTAAAGGAGATAAGTAGTGTTAATATATATGTATGTCTTACAAGTCTATATTCTTGTGATGTTTAGAATAAGATATACACACAAGTGTATATAAATATAATATAAATACTTATACATACACAAATATGTCTGTCTTCATTCCTAGTTTCTAGAATTATTTAGTCATAGAAGCATCTCTGCTGCCATGAAAAAAGGGTATGGTTTCTAGTTCTTAGGCTAGAAGAAATAAACCTTTGAAAATATAATTCCTGAAGGCTCAAAAACCATTACACAAACACAGAAATTGAAAATGTATTTTTAAAAAGCATGTTGTAGACAATTCTGATTCTAGGAATCATGATCCACATGTCCAGGAGGGCTTTTTTACAGCATCCCATTAAAAAGATTCCCCTCTTGGGGAAAAAAAAAAAACCCAAACAACAAAACAACAACTTTAAAGGCTTTAGGACAGCACTAACTCTAATTTGCAATAGCATCTGAGGGCATATTTGTCTTCTATGTTCAGTGCATAAAATATATTGCTAGCACTCAAATGAAGAACCAACCTAAACTGCACAGTAAGAGCAACAGTTGTATTATTTAGACTGAAGTGCATTTATGCTGAAAAGTGTGGCCATGCAGCTTTTTATAATTAGAAGTTGAATTGTTTACCTTCTTGGACCAACAGTTTTGGTAAGTAATACATTATGTGATCTGTCATTGGCTTATATGCTGTGTAAACTGCTTACTCTATGCATATCTACAGTATAAAAACATGGTTAACCTCTGAGGAAATTACTACTCAAACAAAGAAACAAACAAAATAAGTATGTGTGTCTATATGTACATACAGAATTAGAGTGTAAATTTGCATTTTTTTTCTTTACCACAGATTTTCCTGATAGAATCTGTAGAGTAAGCATATTTGTAAAGCACTCTTATAACAAGTAAAACTTTTTTTAAAAAATCATTTATTCTTCCCTCTCTGTCATATGTAACTTGGGCAGTCACTAACTGAGCATCTGACTCATTAAAAAAAATACTTTGGTGTTGCATAAGGTTCAGGAAAGCATTTTTTTTTCTACTGAATATAGAAGTTGGTGGGAAAGAACATTGCTGCAATGTGTACCAAACAGTGGCTGTGTCAGTTCAACAATTTAGCTGTTCAGAGGAGTGAGCTGGCTCTCTGGAAACTTCTCTGGTTTTAATAAGCAGAGAAGGAAACAGGAGTTTTGGGATTCTTCGAAACAAAATTTTAACAAGGACTTTATTGCAAGTAGCAGTTTTGTGATTAATGCATATGCCAGTTCGGTGTTTAGCCAATTCTTTTTCAGCTACATTAGCCTAGCAGTGCTAAATTCTGGTGAAAATCCAGACATGCTGTTAACTTCTATTCGGATCAGGAGATAGTGCAGTGCATAAGAGCTAAAGTCAGAAGAGATACAGAAAGGGTAGATAAGAATTAACCCAACATACTGACTAAAGATACTTCACTCTAAACAGACTCCTTGCACAGGTATGTTCACAAGTTCTCTGGCTCTTTTTGAGACAAAAGAAGTGATGCATCAGGAAATTCAGGCCACTGAATTGCAACCAGACAGAAGCAGCAGTGGTCGAGTACCACAGCCAGAGCCAGCCCAGCAACCCGACAGGGTCTCAGCGTGTACTGCCTTGGCAGGAAAAGTAACTTGAGCCAGCATCTGATAGCCCAGCAGGATGCTGAGGGGAATCAGGACCGCAGCAGATGTGTGTTAGGAGAGACCTGGCAGGCTATGTGAGAGTCAAAAACTGGCAGGAATGTTCACTGAACAGAGCCAGGACTTTGGGACTTTGCCTGGGAAAACAGTGAAAAGATAAAGAGGGAAGAGGTTATATTCAGACTGTATAGTCAGCTTTGTACTGTTCAGTTTTGTTTTACTCTCTGTGGCCATAATAATTGAACATAATGACTGCTAATAAATCACCAGTGAAAGAAAATTCTCCAGCACATACCAGAGAGTCTCTGGCCCTCTTTATTGTGGATATTATGATAGAGATGTGCTGTAGATACAGACACATACATTTTTAATGCATGGTAGAATTCCTTTTACTGGCTGAGGGGGATTTCTCACTGCTATGGGGAAAATGTTTGCTCCTTAGAAATTTAGTGGTTTTCATGATAGAAGTAAACCCAGCTTTTGTGAAGAGGAGATACCACCAAACAAACTGAACTGCTGCATCTTAGCCCTTCTTGGCTTACCTAACCACCTGTCCTAAAACTGTTGTCCCACTTTCATGTCTAGTTTTCCTCCAAGAATCTGTGCATATCAGATATCCACTGTCTTACTGACTTAACTTTTATTTCCCACAGATTTGCAAAGCTATAAAATTTATTTGTTAACAGGATCAGAATATGGAAGCCATGCAGAAAGAATGCAGTTAAAATGTTTGTGGAAAGCTTTATTTGCACCACCCTCTCTGCCAAAAAAAAGCCATCCCACAGACTAAGGTGATTCTTTTTTTAGCCTTTTTGTATCTCAAAGCCTCACTTTATCAGTTCTTACTGCAGTTTGTATTGTCCTAAAAGACCATGGAAGCTGAGAGGTCCAAATTTTGATTTGAACATAAACAAGAAAATTTGGTCTACATAAAAAAATTGGTTGCTAAAAAATTAACAGCATGAATCTTATTTTGAATGTTATAGATTCCTTATGTCAAGAACAGGATTTAGCCCTTCTAGGAGAGGGAATGATTCTTTGCTAGTATCCAGTCATACTATAAAATATAAATATAACTCTATAAAATATAAATCATACACTGTAAATAAAAAGTACTGACTCAGTACCCTATAGAGTTTTTTTCAATTTTAATGTGGTGGGATTTTTTTGGGTTTTTGTTGTTTTGGGTTTTTTTCTTCTTTCTGGCAGAAATCATTTCGGTTTTGCCTGAAGTCAGCTTCTCTTCATTCAGAAACTGACTGTTTACGTCTTGGTAATGAAATTGGTTAACTTGTTGGGAAGTTATCCTAATTTACAGTTTTTGAAAATAATCACAGAGATGTCTCAGACACCCTCAGGTATCCAGTTTTGCCTCTAACTACTGCTAGAGAGACAGTGTGAAGCTTTTGTAGCCCCCATGTCATACCTACCAACAGCAGGGAAATGCCTTGAATAGCCTCAGGTATCTCAAGCAGCATTAGCTTTAAGCAGGTAAATCAGTTCCTGTGTGCCTGCCAGAGGATAACTCGATTACTGCACAAGGTCTTATGAAATCATCCCTCAGAGATTTTTTTTGTGAAGACTACCCGCAGTTTAAGATTATTTTTTTCAGTTCTCATGTAGATACTTAATATCTCAACGTGTTACTCAGTAATAATAATAATTATGATGTTTAATTTTTCACTAGGTATTTTATGAAACATATGGAGTTACTATTTATACTTCTCTATTGAGGTCTGATCAGAGGAAAAACAGGAAACCTACATGTTTTTCTTCTGCTTTATAGATATTTTCTTATGGAGCATTTATGAAGACTTTGAGGAAGCTGAATCTTAGAAACATGGGTACTTTAGAGTTTGAAATTCTCACTCACATATGCCTCTGTCTTTGTGACCATGTGTCAGTGATTTAGTCCTTTGTTAAGCCTATTTGATATGGCTATTTTTTTTCTCTTTCCTAAAGACAATCAATTTTACCTTGCTTCTCCAGTTAAACAGGTTATTATAAAATCAGCTGTTGTTATACTATCAATCTGTAAAGATACAGCCTATTCAAATACAGCATTGTTACATGTGTGTATTACACCTCAGTACCATGATTTCCTCTGTGAATCAATCTTGTGTCCTTGCATGTTTGCATTTTATAAGAGAGAATTTTACTCCCTCCCTTACCCTGTCTGCTCTATACTACCAGAAAATAAACTGTTGAGAAATCTTACCAGAGTATAAAAGCGAAACATTCAAAAGGCACATGTTTCATTTAAAATAAAATGAAAACACTGGGGGGAAAAAAAGGGAAAAAAAAAACCAAACCTGCATCTACCTTAATGTACTGAGGCCTAGAATTTTTTTCATGAAAACAATGAGTGGTGATCTCTAAATTATTCCATAAAGACAATAATTTGATTTATGCTTTTCATTTTCAAAGTTAGACTTGTTCCAGGATCTGCAAATTCAAATTTGCTTTAAAGTCAGTAAGAGTTTTACAGTTATATGTTCTGAACAAGATAGCAGTGTTGTTTGGGATTCTTTTTTAAAAAAATCAATCATAAAGATAGGCATTCACTTGTAGATATCATTACTGTCTTGTCTAAATATTTTCATTGTCATATAATAAGCAGAAAATGATAAACTGATGTGAGTTGTGTTTGAAAAGGACTTGGTTTAACCCCAGCCCACAGCTAAGCACCACCCAGATACACACACAACCCCCCTCCACACACACCCACCCACTCCCTGCAGTGGAATGGGGCATCTGATCAATACTTAAAGATACCTAAAGTGTGGATGACAAGAGGATGGTGACAGTTTTTTCAGTGGTGCCCAGTGACAGGACAAGGTGCAACAGGCACAAACTAGGACAAAGGAAGCTTCCAGGTGAGTATAAGGAAAAACTTTCACTTTGAGGGTGACAGAGCAATGGAACAGGCTGCCCAGAGAGGTTGTGGAGTCTCCTCCTCCAGAAATACTCAGAAACCACCTGGATATGATTCTGTGCAACATGCCGTAAATGATCCTGCTTTAGCAGGGCAGTTGGACTAGATGATCACCAGAGGTCCCTTCCAGCCCCTACCATCCTGTGATTCTGTGGAAGTAAGAAATTCACTTTTCACTGTGATTTCTGAGACGTCTATTTTCACGCGATATTTTTTACATACATTACTGAAAACAGACATCTTGGTTAGATTTACGATACCTAAAACCTTACTTGACTACTAAGATTAAGTTGCCAAAAAGTATACAGCTCGTGCATGCTGAAACGTCCCAAGGGATAGAAAGTCATGCAGGTGGAATAATGCATATGTCACAGGACCTATGGCTAATATCCTCTTGAAACAGCAGGTGGGGGCCAGGGGAAATACCTTGAGGCATCCCAGATGTTACTAGAAAGCACTATGTGGCCATCTGAATAGAGAAATAGGGATTTTTAAAAGTAAGCTGAAACTCTTAAGCTATACCAGCTACAATGGATATATGAAAGTCGACACGTAGAAGTAATGGAACTCCATTTTTTGTGACAGCCTGCTTTACCTTTAATTAATAATGTTAAGAACATCAGAAGAGAAGCCAGGGCTCTGTGTTTACTGTTAAAGATAGCAGGAAAGTGTTTGCATTAATGGTACAGTGCTGCTTTGCAGGTACCATTCAAGACTTCAGATGACATACATTTTATTTCACCTACGGCTACTCGCTTACTGCAATGAATAGAAGAAAACCTCTTTCAAAATAAGCATTTTGAAAGTGTTTACGTTGTAGTATTCTCAGAAAATGTTCTGCATTTGCCATTTTTAAAATAGAGGGGTTTTTAAACAGGATTTTAAAGGATTTTTTTTAAAGGATAGTTATGAGAGATCAACAAGAAAGGAGAAAAGATAGAAATCGGAAAAATCAATGAACAATACGCACAAAGGAAATGTTAAGCTGTTGAAATGGGTATTGAAGAGATTTTTTTTCTTCTGAATTAGTTTAGAATTGTTTAAATTTAGAATTGGTATATGTCTTTCTGATCCACAGATGGAACTTTTCTGAAGCCGAAAAATCAGTCTGTTGCATTTGTGTGAATTATTATCTTAAAGATTTCTCTTTCAGTTTCACTGCTGAGATTCAGAAATGAAGATGTTCTATTAATTTTTGCAGGCTTAATTTAGATATGTTAAAAATAATTTGACATGTAATTAACATGTTGCAGTATTTATACACATAAATATTGCATTTGCTTTTCCTTTGGATTTGCATGCCTGACTCAGAAATGTCTTCATTCTTGTTGCAATTATGAGCAAGTATTCTTTTCTTACTCCGAGACTGTTTTCCATACCAGTCAGACTGTAGAACAGCAGTCTTTCATTTTTTCTGATTCCAAATGAAATACATATTAAATATAGTTAGATTTCGGTATTATTTCTTTCAAAGCACTAAGCAGGGTTTAGTTACTATTTATGACTGATAACTATATTAGCTTTTAAAGAAGACCCATATGTAAGTTGTAGCTTTCTAGTAGCTTCCAGCACCTGTTGTTTAATGTCCATGCTGCATGCATTGGTGTAGCGGCACTTCACCTGGGCTGGTGGCCATGACACCTTCTTAGATGGACACCCCTTTATTCCCACAAGAATGGAACATATTGTTGGCTCCTGTTACCTCAGGAGCCTCTGGCTTGTCTCTGTAGGACTTTGCCTGTGCTGCAGTGCCAAATGCATGCATCGGGGTAACAGGTTGAAGGCTTTACTATCACCCCATCCTTCCAACATTTTTGACTTTGGAGTATGAAGTCTTATCTTCGCAGCTAGAAACTGATAATGTGAAGTATTTTTATTTCTAAATGCAGCACATGCTTTCATAATTCTTTTTGGCTACATTTATTACTGTGTAGGTCAAAATATAAAGTATACATGCACTTAAAATTCAAAAAAGTGCCCTAAGGATTTTTTAGAAATGCATAGGAACATATGTCTGAGCATCACATACATATTTTGGGGTGTAAATAAATTAAACCACTCCATTCTTTCCTTCTTTTTTTAAGGTTTACTGTATAAGAAATGTAATTTCTTCTCTATTTTCTCAAATTCCAGTTCCACTGGCATTTTAAAACTTTAGACATAAGTGTTTGCCCTAATCTCTGGCTTTTTCCTGTTTTTATCAATTATGTATGGATCTTGCTCTCTGATGATCAAGTGATGAGAAACATCAAACTAACTTTTTATTGTGCTAATGAGATAGAACTATCTGACATCTAATGACTCCTATGTCTCCTTGAATTATTCTATATCTCACTTAGCAAACAGATAAGTTAGCTGATTGATAATCATTCTGCATTATTTTTGCATTATAAAACCCCTTCTCTGCTTTTGTCTTTAAACCTAAGTTGATCACTGAAATGAGTGAAGGTCTATCCTTTCTTCTTTTTTTAACCTCCATTAAGGAATTGTCCAGGTTTCAGTTAAGATAGAGTTAATTTTCTTACTAGTAGCTGGTGTAGTGCCCTGTTTTGGATTTCGGATGAGAATAATCTTGGTAACACTCTGATGTTTTAGTGTTGCAAAGCAGTCAAGGAATTTTCAGCTTCTCATGCTGGTCTGCCAGTGGGAATACAGAGTGTGCACAAGAAGCTGGGAGGGGAAACAGACAGGGCAGCTGACCCAAACCGTCCAAAGGGGTATTCCAGAGCATATGACATCATGCTCCCTATATAACTGGGGGAGTTACCTGGCAGGCAGTTTGGCTCAGGAACTAGCTGAGCATCGGCTCTGGATGGTAAGCTGTGTTGTGCATCATTTGTTTGCTATATTCTTTTATTATTATTTTTAGCAGCAGCAGCAAGTTCCTTATTAAACTTTTATTCTCTCCCCCATCCTACTGGGAGGTGGGCAGGGAGTGACAAAATGGCTGTGGTTGTTTTAGCTGCCTGCCAGGTTAAACCGTGACAGGATGGTATTCACAAACTCAGCTAATTTTGAATTCATGTAGAGCCTGAGTGTCATACACATTCCTCCTTGAATCTGCTAGCAATGTGCAGCTGATACCAATGCTCAGTATTAAAAGTATTTAATTGCAAATAGAAATATTGGAAAGAATTTAAAGTTGATGGATAGTTTTTTCAGGTCTATGAGTGTCCCTTGCACACTGCGATTAATCTCAAATGAGCCAAGAACGCAACCTGAGGTGTCTGAAGTAGCTTGCTTTATTTTGTCCTGGTGACGTGGTAAAATGCAAGGCAAGTATCATGCTGGAAGAAGGTGGAAGCTGTTGAAAGGTAAGATGAAAGGATGACAGACTTGAACTAAAGAGAAAGGGGAAGATCAGTTGGGATGCCAAGATTATTTCACTCAGAAATAGCGTAATAAGAATGATTGTCAAATGGGTCTTGAAGTTTGGGTTCATCTCACCCCACTTTACCTATCTCACAACTGAAGTTTTAGTTAATTGGTTAGATCCCTTTCAATGCAGAGAAATTACCATTCATAGAAGGTCTTTACAAAAACATAGGTTAGGATGGAAAGAATAGCCCTTTTGGAAGTACTTGTCTCCTTTTGTTGATTGAAACAAGAGCTCAGACAAATGGATGTCTTTAGATGACCTGAGCTTAGATAAGAAAGGAAATTGAAAAAAGAAGTGTGAGAAGCACAGGCAAAAGAAGAGGAAAAGTTCAAAGTCCTTATTTAAAAAAAAACACAACCTTTTTTTTTCAAAGCTAATGGCAGAGAAACCTGGATTTCATATATGTAAGAAAGAAGTTGGCAAAATTAGAAGATTCTGAAAAATTAGAAGAGGTAGCAATGATACTTTCAGTATTTCATTCTCTGGCCAGTTCTGCAAAAGATACTAAAAAATCCTTCTATAGGTACATTAACAATAAGAGGAGGGTCAAGGAGAATCTCCAGCCCTTATTGGATGCTGAGGGAACGTTAGTGACAAGGGAGAAAGACAAGGCTGAGGTACCTAATTCCTTCTTCACCTCAGTCTTTAATAATAAAGTTGGATATTCCCTGAGTACTCATCCTCAGGAACTGGCTGGCAGAGAGGGGAGGAATAGCAAAATTCCCATGGTTCAGGAGTAAATGATTAGCGACCTACTTGGCCAGTTAGATATTAACTAATGGGGCCAGTTGGGATTCACCCGAGGGTGCTGAGAGAACTGACAGATGTGCTTGCCAAACCCCTTTCCATCATCTATCAGCAATCCTGGCAGACTGGGGAAGTTCCACTCGACTGGAGGATGGCAGATGTGACACCCATATATAAGAACAGCCAGAAGGAGGATCCAGGGAACTATAGGCCTGTCAGCCTGACTTTAGTCCCGGGGGAAGATCATGGAGAGGGTCATCTTGGGAGCTATCATGCAGCACATGTGTGATGGCCAGGGGATCAGGCCAAGCCAACATGGGTTTACAAAAGGTAGATCCTGTCAAACTAACCTGATCACCTTCTATGACAAGGTGACCCACCTCATGGACAAGGGGAAGGCTGTGGATGTGTCTACCTGGACTTCAGTAAAGCCTTTGACACGGTTTCTATCAGCATTCTGATTGAGAAACTGGCTGCCACTGGCCTTGACAGGTGGACCCTCAACTGGATTAAAAGCTGGCTGGATGGAGGGGCCCAAGGGTGGTGGTAAATGGAACAAAATCCAGCTGGGGGTTGGTCACAAGTGGCGTCCCCCAGGGCTCAGTCCTGGGTCCAGTCTTATTCAACATCTTTATCAATGACCTTGATGAAGGGATTGAATGCTCCCTCAGTAAGTTTGCAGATGACACTAAACTAGGAGGAAGTGTTGATCTGCCTGAGGGTAGGGAGGCTCTTCACAACGAGCTGAACAGACTGGACCGATGGGATGAAGTTTAACAAGGCCAAATGTAGAGTGCTGCACATGGGACATAACAACCCCATGCAGCGCTACAGGCTTGGGGGAGACTGGCTGTCAGGCAGAGAAGGACCTGGGGGTGTTGGTGGACTGCTGGCTGAATATGAGCCAGCAGTGTGCCCAGGCGGCCAAGAAGGCCAATGGCATCTTGGCTTGTATCAAAACCAGTGTGGCCAGTAGGTGTAGGGAGGTAATTGTGCCCCTGTACTTGGCATTGGTGAGGCCACACCTTGAGTACTGTGTTCAGTTCTGGGCTCCTCACCATAAGAAGGACATTGAGGTCCTTGAGCGAGCGCAGAGAAGGGCAACCAGGCTGGCAAAGGGGCTGGAGGGCAAATCCTATAAGGAGCAGCTGAGAGCTGGGGATGTTCAACTTGGAGAGAGGAGGCTGAGGGGAGACCTTATCACCACCTACAACTACATGAAGGCAGGTTGTAGAGCGGTGGGCGATGGTCCCTTCAGCCAGGCGACAGGAGATAGAACAAGGGGAAATGTCATGAAGCTGTGCCAGGGCAGGTTTAGATTGGATATTAGAAAATTTTTTTTTACTTAAAGACTTGTCAGGGCCTGGAACAGACTGCCCAGGGAGGTGGTTGAGTCACCTTCCCTGGATGTGTTCAGAAAAAGGGTAGATGAGTTACTTTGGGATATGTTTTATCATAGGATGTAATTGGTTGGACGTGATGATCTTCAAAGGTCTTTTCCAACCTTGTGATTGTGTGAATTTAGGAACAGGATGATAAAGGACATTTGTCAATCTGGATATGCAACAGATAGCACATAGGATAAGGGGGGACACTGTTAATGAAGTTTTTCTGTTGGTCCTGTTCCATATGAGGCTTCTAATCTGGCCAGCATTGCTTCACATTCTTGTCCCTGAGATTCTCTATTATCTGTTTCTTGTTCCTCTAGGAGAAGAATATTATAAGGTGGTGGTCCCAGAGGCACCTTCTTAGTTACTGCAGTTTCTCTTAATCTCTGCATTAGACCCCTAACACAAGGGATTATACAACACCCTATGGCCACTAATATCCCTGCTACAACTATTAGAGAAGTAAAAATTGATAACACCATTCTCTTCAATTTACCAAACCAAGATATTCCACCCATTCCAACCCCCCAGTAAGAGAAGTATTCCTGAATTCTCTGCTAGTTCATCAGCCAAAGTGGTAAGGCCTTGTAAGGCTCTGGTAATCATTCCATCAGGAGCAGTATTATTTGGTATAAATGTGCAACACTGTCCCTTAATGTTAACACGTACTCCTCCTTTCTCTGATAACATCATATCTAGGACCATCCAATTTTCCCATGTCTTTCTGCTATTGGCATCCAATTGTTCTGCTATTCCTTTAACAGCAGCCCTTGTAGCATTTATGAATCTTTGTTGATTATAATAGATATAATTGATCCAATCTACGTTTTTATTTACTGTGACCCACCAAAAAAAGGAATGATTCAAAACATGCAGTAATCTAATTCCTAGCCTTAAATTAATGAGGAACCCCTCCAGGAACTCCAATGGAGTCTATGTATATTCTGTCACCAAAGGAAGTTCCTAATATGCTTCTTCTGGCCCTGATCTCTTTCTCTCTAGACGCCTTATCCTCTCAGGATGCCAGGGTGAATGGGGTAACCAATTGTGCAATAGCACAAGTGCCTTTCCAGTTGGACGGGAGAATATTCCTCAAAACGCTTCCACCGCAATACACCACCACATGTCAGCTCTCAGAACCTGTAATGATGAATAGTTCCCACCTTTATCAGTTGTCACATTCAACCTTCTCTTACATCCTGAGAACTCCCCCAAAAATTGTGTAGCCACTCCGCCCTGTTGTGAGAGACAAGTCGTGTGGTTTCCATCTACACGTGTGAGAACAGGGGGTATTTGAATGTACTTAATCAGCAAGGCTGGGAACAAAAGTGAAAGTGTTTTACAGGGATCATTTCCCCAGGCTGTTTTTTGACCTGATAGAGTGCAATAATGCAATTCCATTCCTGTGTGGTCATTGGACCATCAAAGGGGAAAAGGTACAACTTTTGGTTTAGGTCGACCTGAGGCACATGCATAGCAAACACTCATTTAAACTTTTCACAGTGTATTTTATCCATTCCACCCAGGCATTCGTGTCTCCATATCCTGTTTCTACTTCCAATGTCTGTCTCAAATCCTCAATTCCAACTACATTTACTATTGTAGGATCGTTTAAAAGTTCTCCTACCTCCGTCCTAGGTTTCTTAATCAGAATCCGTTCCCCAGGTTGGATAGTATGGACTGCAAGTTCGGAGTTTGTGCAAGGAGTCCTTTACTCTACAAGTGCTCTGCCAAAAGTTAATTTTTCTGTTTTTTTCTTGTTAATGTTTTGCTTTCAGGAATCCATGCACTCCTTGCTCCTTAAGTAACATCATATCTAGCACAATCTGGTTATGAAGTGCAACCTTCAAGACAGCTTGTATTTGTATATTGAGTAAGTCAAAATTGTCCTATCAGTAAGGGACCCTATGGCTTCCACTTGTGCAGTTAAATTGGACAGCATCATTCTGGTTTTAAAATGAATTATTCCCAATCCAAAGAATCTTTCAGCCCATACTGCCAATTTCTGAGACGCAGTCCAATCACCAGTGTCTGTACTTCATTTGGTACAGAGATCCTTGAGATATGAATATCTCATAGTAGTAAGAAGGACATAGTGATGGTGTTCCCAAAGTAACGTATCTGTAATAGTCTCATCTGAGCATATCCAAGTTAACTGATGTGGAACATAAATAGCTGAGTCATCATAACTGCTCATAGATAGAGGAATCTAACAGAAAGATTTCTTAGTATATTCTAAATCTTTATAGCTTGTGCTACTATTACATCTCATTGCTGGAGGGGTGGCTTGGTGTACTTTTGACACAAGCAGGCGGCACTGACTAAATACCATGACGAAGCAATTAACCACAACCAAATGTTTTCTAGGTCCCCACCAGTGGTACAATTCATAATGTTTGTGCAATGCCACAGAGGTGTTTTCACATAAACTTGTGTTGACACCCTGTGTTTAGGTCGCCAGGGGTAGCAATCCCTGGATCATATCCAGGGAAGGTGACTCAACCACCTCCCTGGGCAGCCTGTTCCAGGCCCTAATTCTTTCAGTAAAAATTTTTTTTCTAACATCTAATCTAAACCTGCCCTGGCACAGCTTCATGCCATTTCCCCTTGTTCTGTCTCCTGTCACCTGGCTGAAGAGAGCGTCACCTATCACTCACTCTACAACCTGCCTTCAGGTAGTTGTAGGTGGTCATAAGTTCTCCCCTCAGCCTCCTCTTCTCCAGGCTAAACATCCCCAGCTCTCTCAGCTGCTCCTTACAGGATTTTCCTGCCAGCTCCTTCACCAGCCTGGCTGCCCCTCTCTGGACTTGCTCGAGGACCTCAATGTCCTTCTTACGGTGAGGAGCCCAGAACTAGACACAGTACTCGAGGTGTGGCCTCACCAATGCCGAGTACAGGGGCACAATTACTTCCCTAGACCCACTGGCCTTCTTGGCTGCCTGGGCACACTTCTTACTTATATTCAGCCTGCAGTCAACTGACATCCCCAAGTCCTTCTCTTCCTGACAGCTCTCCAGCCAGTCTCCCACAAGCCTGTAGGGCTGCCTGAGGTTGTTATGTCCCATGTGCAGCACTCTACACTTGGCCATGTTAAACTTCATCCTATTTGTCTCAGCCCATTTGTCCAGTCTGTTCAGATCCCTCTGAAGAGCCTCCCTACCCTCAGGCAGATCAACTCTTCCTCCCTGCTGTATTGTACCTCCAGGAGACATACAGTGAGTTGAAGTCCCCAATAAGGACGAGGGCTAGTGATTGCAGGACTTTTCCCAGTTGTTTAAAAAACAACTCATCAGCTTCCTCCTCCTGGTCAGGTGGTCTATAGCAGACTCCCATCACTATATCTCCCTGATTTTGTGCTCCTCTGATTTTTACCCAGAAACACTGCGCCCTGTCTTCACCATACTCCAGCTCCAGGCTGTCAAAGCATTCTCTGACATACAGGGCTACCCCACCTCCTTTCCTACCCAGCCTGTCATGCCTGTATAGTTTGTAACCAGCAATTGCAGCATTCCAGTCGTGAATTATCCCACCACGTTTCTGTGATGGCAATCACATCATAGTCTCCTTTAGTTATGAGGACTTCTAATTCCTCTTGTTTGTTGCCCATGCTGCATGCATTGGTGTAGATGCACTTCAGCTGGTCTGTTGATCTTGTTAAGCTCCTAAGGGAAGCCTTGCTTCCCAAGTGACAGCTGGTTAAGTTACCTACACCCCTCCCCCCCCCCCCCCCCCCATCAGTAGTAATTACACCTCTACGCTAAATTAGCACACTATCCCCCTGGTTAACTAGGGTGGCTGACTAGAGGTCATTGCCAGCACACCATCCTTCAGTAACTAACGTTCCCTACAAAGGATTTCTGATGAGACAAGTCAGCATAGAAGAAATACCACAACCTATTTCAGTTTGGAAAAGCAACATTCCCCAGTATTTTCCACATTTTATACTGAGAAAAATCAAAACCAGCTTTAATTTTGAGTATTAAATGAAATATTTCTTCCTTATGTGTAAAGTGGAATTGATAGTTATATCACCCTCCTGAGGAGGGCGAAAGGCATTCAGAAAATCTAAACTAAACAAACTCAGTTCTCCATTATCAACCTTCCTAATAAGGAATTCACAAATTTTTTTTGGTAAGAAGAAAAAGATTGAACTGAAGTATCATCATTGCCATGTTAATGCACATAGTGGTAAAGTGGGTGGCACTTGGCAGAATTCCTTACTTCTGCAGTGTTTCTCTGCCATTAGCTTTGAAAATTTTTTTTTTCATTTAATAAGAACTTTGAACTTTTCCTCTTCTTTTGCCTGTGCTTCTCACACTTCTTTTTTCAATTTCCTTTCTTATCTAAGCTCAGGTCACCTAAAGACATCCATTTGTCTGGGCTCTTGTTTCAGTCAACAAAAGGAGACAAGTACTTCCAAAAGGGCTATTCTTTCCATCTTAACCTATGTTTTTGTAAAGACCTTCTATGAATGGTAATTTCTCTGCATTGAAAAGGACCTAACCAATTAACTAAAACTTCAGTTGTAAGATTGGTAAAATGGGGTGAGATGAACCCAAACTTCAAGACCCATTTGACAATCATTCTTATTATGGTATTTCTGAGTGAAATAATTTTGGCATCCCAACTGATCTTCCCCTTTCTCTTTAGTTCAAGTCTGTCATCCTTTCATCTTACCTTTCAACAGCTTCCACCTTCTTCCAGCATGATACTTGCCTTGCATTTTACCACGTCACCAGGACAAAATAAAGCAAGCTACTTCAGACACCTCAGGTTGCGTTCTTGGCTCATTTGAGATTAATCGCAGTGTGCAAGGGACACTCATAGACCTGAAAAAACTATCCATCAACTTTAAATTCTTTCCAATATTTCTATTTGCAATTAAATATTTTTAATACTGAGCATTGGTATCAGTTGCCCATTGCTAGCAGATTCAAGGAGGAATGTGTATGACACTCAGGCTCTACATGAATTCAAAATTAGCTGAGTTTGTGAATACCAGCCTGTCACGGTTTAACCTGGCAGGCAGCTAAAACAACCACAGCCATTTTGTCACTCCCTGCCCACCTCCCAGTAGGATGGGAGAGAATAAAAGTTTAATAAGGAACTTGCTGCTGCTGCTATAGAAAACAAATGATGCACAACACAGCTTACCATCCAGAGCCGATGCTCAGCTAGTTCCTGAGCCAAACTGCCTGCCAGGTAACTCCCCCGTTATATAGGGAGCATCATGTCATGGAATACTCCTTTAGACAGTTTGGGTCAGCTGCCCTGTCTGTTTCCCCTCCTAGCTTCTTGTGCACACTCTGTGCAGCAGTGAGTGTAAAGAAAAGAAGGGGGGAATTGTGGAAAATAGTGGGGAACGTTTCTCTTGCAAGCTGAAATGGGTTGTGGTATTTTTTCTATGCTGACTTGGGAAGTGGAGGACTCAGGCTGCCTCTTCAGAAATCCTTTTTAGGGGATTTAGGAATAGGAAGATAAAGGACATTTGTCAAAACAGATAGCACATAAGGTAAGGGGGAGCACTGTTAATGGTTATAATTTGCATTATTGTAATAAGTTTTGCTGTTGGTTGTGTTACAAGAATTATGGTAAAGTATATCTCCGAAATAAAGGTTCAATCAGAAACTGAGGACTATATAGCTCTGCTAAAAGATGCCGATGAAACATATAGTCATACATCGGACAAAGAGAACATACAAGTGGTTAAACTGTGACTCAGGACACGGGGTAGAATGTAAGGATCATCTGGCTCCACAAAGAGGTTTCAGCAATGTCTAGGCCATCAGGCAACTCATGGGGGTTGTAATGTGACTCAGTCTTGAACTACGTTGAGGTCCTGTCTCAGCAGAGACAGCCCACAGGGCGCTGTGTAGATAGTTAGGACTTGAGTTGTCCTGTAAAATGAGATTAATCAGGGTACTGCTGCATAATTCAACTAACGGAAACCTGGGTTGAGCCTTGAATTCCTTCAACAAACCTGAGTCCCAATCAAGCCCCACTATTCAGCTACCTAGCAGTAAGATAAAAGTAAGCATTTGAAGGTCCCCATTTGGCCTCAGTGGGCCTAGACAAAACAAAGATGCACAACAGTAAAGAACTATGTGAGATAAACAATAGTAACTTAGAAATAATAATTTTCTTCAGCAGTGGGAAGCAGGAACCTGCCAGACATGCAATGTGTATTATATTTTGTACTATTGTGAAGAAGGCACCTTGGTTGAGCCTGTAAACCTTGGAAATACCTAATCCATTGATAAACAGGGGAGGGATTTTGGACAGGAATAGGGTATAAAAATGCTGCAAACTCTGACCACAGGTGTGCCTACTTTGCTAGGTCACCCGCTCTTGCAAGAACGTATAATAAATTACTGCTTCACTAGTACGTCTACTGCGCGTCCTTTCTTTAGGATCTTTGGCATTTCTAACAAAGAGGCTTTATAAGTAAACTTTTTTTTTAAGATTAATTTCTCTATCTAAAACTTCCCATGACTAAAATTTTTTATTTGGCTGAAGGTCAGTGTCTTCAGAAATTCTGAATTCTTTGAGTGGTTAGACCAGGAGACATGGGAAACTGCGCCAGTCCACAGTGTAATTACTATTCAGTAACATTTCTCCACTCTCACTGCAATCTTTATAAGTTGGAAAGAACACTAATTACATACAAACTAAATGGTAAAAAGCGTTTCCAAAATTTTTCAAGAATCATTGATTTAAGATCAATTAAAAAAAATCAGAAAAAATGAAAAGACTTGTTAAAAGCAAAAACCGTAGTTTTTCAAGGATTCACTGTTGTTCAGGTAGGATTATTTTCCCAAAAGTCAGTGCATCCCTGGTCATTATTATTCAGCTTTTCTCTAAGTTTGTGGCTTTTTGTTCAGTTTACTGAAGCATCAGGCACTGGCGGTCACTGGGAGTGTAGCAGTGAGTTCAAGACATGATGCTCAGATGAGTGATGGAAACGTATTTCCATTCCATTTATCATCACAAAACTTAGTGATTGAAAAGTTTATGGAGAAATTCCCTCTCCTTGAGTCATCATTATATTGGCAAGGACATCAATATTTATATATTTTTACTAGGTTGTTCCAGAACTTTCAGGTCTTGTCCGGCCATATCTTATCTAAGTAATTCCTTGCCACTGCAGACTCTGCAAGTGTCTGTGGCAGCTTGATTATCTGGTTCCAATGGCAGGAACTCTGAGAGCTCTGGTGTTTTGATCTCTTCACTGGCATAATATAAGGTATCAGAAATAAATGTCTTTTTTCTTTGTGTAATGCTAAAATTGAGGTTGAAAGTGTTCAAGGAAGGAAGACACATGGACAGACAACTTTGCAAATGTATTCTGTGATCATATGGTTCCCATCTCCACAGGAAACTTCCCCTGTGAGTCTTCCAGTATGTCTACTGAAGGATAGAGCTTCTTTAACCATTACTGTAAATGGAATTACATAGCGTTATTTTAATGTTATTACAATGTAATCAAAAATCATATCAATATTCAGTGACTAATGATGCTTGAGATGAATCATATTTTCACATAAAATAAAATGGCATGTATTTTTGCATCATAGAATGTTTTGGGTTGGAAGGGAACTTAAAGACCATCTAGCTCATGCTCCCCATGCTATGGGCAGACACACCCCTCCCCTAGATCAGGTTGTCCAAAGCCCCATTCAACCTGGCCTTGAACACCTAACGGGAGGGGGCATCCACATCTTCCACATTCATGGATGAACGAGGTGTTCCTGGACAAGCTCAAACATAAAAAGTAAGCCTACAGAGAGTGGAAGCAAGGGTAGGCAGCCTGGTAGGAATACAGGTAAAGTGTCTCAACAGCCAGGGATCAGGTTAGGAAAGGTAAAGCCCTGATAGAAGTAAATCTGGCCAGGGATGTCAAGGGAAACAAGAAAAGATTCTATAAGTACCTCAGTGATTAAATGAATACCAGGGAATAGCAGGGAGAATGAAACAGGATACCTGTTACATGGAAAATGGAGAAGGCTGAGGTACTGTTATGGTGCAGTGTAACCCCATAAAATGGCAGAGGGGAGAATAAAAAAGGAAAGACAAAGGCAGAGCTTGTCTTGAGATAAGGACAGTTTCCTGGTACAGGAAACGGAAGGAGAAATAATAATAACATGACTTTATAGCAAAGTACACAAAACTGTTCTCTCACTGAACTGCATAACTCGGGCTGTAGAGCTCAGTGCCGTCCCATAGCTGGACCATTCCCAAAACTGTGTGCCCTGGAGCTCTGAGCTCCTGCTCCCATAAAGCACCACTTTATGCTGAGCATGATGTCATTGGTATGGAATAGGTCCTTTGGGCAGTTTGGGTCACCTGTCATAGCTGTGTCCCCTCCCAGCTTCCTGGGTGCCTCCCACCTTCTCATTAGCAGGGTAGCATGAAAAGTTGAAAAGTCCTTGACCACTTGGCAACAACTAAACTACCAGCTACTGAAAAAAAATTATCCTAGCCAAACCCAGGACAAGTACTCAATGACATTTTTTGCCTCAGTCTTAAGCAGCAAGAGCTCTAGCCAGCACCATCCAAAGCTCCACTCATGTCTTTACCATCTAGACACCAGATTTCATTACCTAGAGCTGGAATCTTAACTTCAGAATTCTTTTCCTACATTTATGACATATACCCAAAATTTACTTTTCTACAGAACACAGTGTGTTTTTACAGACATACTAGGTGTGAAGGTATCACTGTGAGAAGTTTGTTTCCCTACATTTAAAAAAAAAAGCATTACAGGTTGGTGCATCACTGTTTCTGTGTTAAATATTTTGGACAGTGATTATTCATAATTCTTCCCCACTTTATTGTTTTGCCATATTGCTGGTCTGGCTGTGGCTATTTTTAAAATACAGCTCATGTAGGGAAAATGCAGCTTGTTATACAAAATGCCTAAGTTGCTAATTAGGAAAAATGAATTGCAGTTATAGTATGTCCCTGGATTGTATTAATATTTCATTTCTTAACTTCCTACATCAAGGATTAATCAGACTAAAACCTGTTCTGAATACTAATGAGTCAAAAAAGCAAATATTTCAGAGGTATTTCTAAATTACTTGTAGGGCTATATTGCCATGCAACAAAATTTGAAAACTGCTGTATCACATCTGTCTGCAAAAGGAGTATTTCTAATTTTCATCTCTCTTAATCTAACTGATAAAAATGGTCTTTGCACTGCAGCATTCCACATTGTAGTTACAAACAAGTACAAACTTTCTGATGAATTCCTACTTCTGTATTTTATATGGCCAACTATGACAGTAATGTTTTCGCTTTCTTCATAATCTGCTGTGTGGTGGTTTTGGCTGGGGACGAGTTTCTTCATAGTAGTTTCTTCGTAGTAGCTTGTAAGTGGTCATGCTTTTGATTTGTGCTGAAAATTGTTGATAACACAGAGATGTTTTAGTTACTGCTGAGCAGTGCTTACATAGAGTCAAGGTCGTCTCTCCCTCTCACCCCACCCCACCAGTTAATAGGGGCTGGCAGAGGACACAGCTGACCCCACCTGACCAAAGGGATATCACATATTGTATACTGTTATGCTCTACAGATAAAGCTGGGGGAAGAAAGAAGTGAGGCACATTTGTAGTGGTGTAGTTTGTCTTCCCAAGTAACCGCTATGTGTGATGGAACCCTGCTTTCCTGGGCATGGCTGAACACCTGCCTGACAAAGGGGACGTGCTGGATGAATTTTGCCTTGCTTTGCTTGTGTGTGTGGCTTCTGCTATACCTATTAAACTGTCTTTACCTTGACCCACTGGTTTTCTCACTTTCACTCTTGAGATCATCCTCCATCATCCTACTGGGGTGGTGGGGGGCGGATGGTGGTGGAAGGCAGATGGTGGTGGAAGTGAGTGCTTAGCAGCTTGCTAGGGCTAAAGCACGACAGTCCTTTTTGGTGCTCAGTGTGGGACACAAGGGGTTCAAGATAACAACAGATGTGATTAGAATGTGCTAGATCGAGTTTGTAGCTGCTGTTGCTGTTCATCTATTAATCAGCAGGCTCCTGTGCTTGCTATGGGGCTTGCTTGCCTTAACATGTATTAGAGTCTAGTGTTCATTAGTGGCTGCTTTTTGCTTTCGCTGCTTGCTGCAGTGCTGTAGTGCTTATCGTCCTACTCAGCTGTGCCTGGGAACATTTTGATAACAGCAATTTCGATGTGCCTGGGCTGGCAGATGCCCAGAGCATTGCTGCTGTTTCTGTGCTGCTGTACTGGGGAGGCCGGAACTCTGGTGTGAACTCAAGTCAAAGGAACTGTGACCTGTGAATGAGTCCATGTGGGAGCAGGACACCCCCAGGCATCTTCGGCCTTCAATAAGTCCACACCAGAGCATGTACATCTTGGAGCATCTGTGGCTGTGATTATGTCTGTGCAGCAGCAATCCTCTGAAGGGATTGTGGCTCCAGGATATGTCCACACTGGAGAAAGGTAGAACTTGAAGCATCAGTAGTAGCTGTGCATGAGGTCATGCTAGAGCGCCTCAAAGGGAGTGGCCTTGGATAAGCCCATACAGAACAGGTACACCTCTGAAGAGGCATGAGCCATGGCTAAGGCCACGTTGAAGCAGGTTTACTACTGAAAAGACTGTTTCTGTAGGTAACCTCATCCTGGAGCAGGTATATCTCTGAAGGCATTGTGACCCATGGAGAATGCTACACTGGAGCAGATGCACCTCAAGGTGACTGTGACTACGGATAAGTCTATGCTGCAGCAGCTATGCCCCTGGAGTGACTGCGGCTCTT
The DNA here is from genome assembly GCF_964237585.1 of Gallinula chloropus. Taxonomy (NCBI): domain Eukaryota; kingdom Metazoa; phylum Chordata; class Aves; order Gruiformes; family Rallidae; genus Gallinula; species Gallinula chloropus. The sequence continues at coordinate 61,422 of NW_028168794.1, forward strand.
GCATGACACTCCACTTAGAGCAGCTACACCTCTAAGGGTCAGCAGTTTGTGAATAGGTCCAAGCCAAAGGAGGAACAAGAAGAGTTCATTTCAATGTAAAACCCAGCAGTCTGATTCAAAGAAACCAGTGTAGGAGACTATAATGAAAATACTTTTAAATTGTAACCCAGGATATAAATTGCAATTTATGCCAGTTACATATCAACAACCCCTTGTTGCTGTCAAGACTAGAAGCAAGAGGAGGAGTTTATTGCAATGTTAAATGTGTGACAGTCTGGCCCATAGGGACCAGGAGTGGAGATCTGTCACAGTTTAACTCAGCAGGCAGCTAAAACAGAGACAGTCGCTCACTCTGCCCATCAGTGGCGTATGGTAGAGAATTGGAGAAAAAAGGTGAAACTCATGGTTTGAGATAAAGATTATTAATACAGAAAATGAAGATAACAACAACAACAATGATGAGAAAACAATATGCAAAACAAGCGATGCACCCACAGACCACTGATGCTCATGTAGGTCTCAAGCTGCAGACTGAACCACCAGTCAGCTTCCACCAAGTTCTGTACTGAGCATCATGTCATATAGTATGGAATATCCCTTTGGCAAATTTGGGTCAGCTGTTCTGGCTGTGCCCCTTCCCAGCTTCTTGTATGCCTAGCCTCCTTGCTGGTGGGGCAGTATGAGAGGCTGAAAAGTCATTGACTTAGTGTAGTCATTGCCTAGCAACAAACAAAACATCAGCATGCTATCAACTTTATTCTCATCCTACATCCAAAACGCAGCACTAAACCTGCTACTAGGAAGATAATTAACTGTATTCCACCCAAAACCAGGGCAGATTGTAATGGTAATCCCTTTGAATTTTTGTAACCCATGATTTGAGTTGAATGTTCTAGGAATTAACTACAGCGGGAAGTGCCTGAATCAGTGATGGGCAAATCTTACAAGGTGCAGTGCAAGTGCAGCAATGGGCTAGAGGTACCTGCAAGACCAAATTCCTCACAGGGTGAGAGACAACGAGCTTGTGAAACATTGAAGTAACTGCTGGGCTATAGCTGGTCCAGGAACCCATAAATAACCCACCCTTATGCTGCCAGTCTGGGTTACCTATCAAACGGTCTTTTATCTCAACCCAAGATTTTCCTCATTTTTACTCTTCTCATTCTGTGCGTTGTCCCACCAGAGGAGCAGTGAGTGAGTAGCTGCATGGTGCTTCGCTGCCAGCTGGAGTTAAACCATATCTGCCCTGGTAACAGTCCTGAGGGTAACAAAATTTCCCTTACTATGACTTCAGTGGTGTAGACATACATAGTCATAGGAATTTTCCAGTTTACACAGTTCAAGTATTCCACTGAGAATGTTTGATTTCCATCAGTGGGCAATGTAATCCGCGAAGATGTCTCAGCTTCTTTTTCACTGTCACCTCACCTCTCTCTTAGCAGTCATCATGGAAGACTTTTTAGTTTGAGCTGAACTTCCAGCTGAGATAATTTTATGATGCTGAGTTTATATTTCAGAGTAGCTGGGGTAACATATTTCTTTGTTGCTCAGGAAATATGAAGAGCTAGATTCTACTTGTAATTAACTAGATGAGAATTCATTCATGCAAAATTCATTTCAAGCTGACTTTCTCTAATGAATCTTCATTCAGTAGGAGGATGTGGGACATAAGTGTAGCCAGGTGATGTAATTTATAGATACTTTAATTTAACCCAGTGGCAGCAGATCTGTCATCTCCCCATGATATCTTTCAACCTAAGACCTGAACTTTAAAATTTTAAAGATTTTGTTTTATTTTGGTTTAGGTTAAATTATTTTCATCCCCCCTTCAGTTTTCATTGCTGTAAGGGCATAACTTAAGCTTTTGTGATGTATTCCCTAGGTAGTCAGAGGGACTATTTGAAGAAGACACAGTACAAAAAGTTTTGGCATTGCAGAAATAGACATTTTTTTAACCTAATTTGTTTGAAATGTGCTTAAATGCTACTCATCTGTTGGACATCCATTACCAAGTGTCCTAAATTTTAAATCTCATTCTTATTTGTCTGCTGCAATTTAAGTCAAACAAATGTTTCATCCAGTTCACAGATGAGTAAGAAAAATCTCAGAACAGAGAAACTGAGGAAGAACACACTTTACCAGATCTGTTTGATGAAATACCAATAGTGAAAGTTGGTTCAGCCTATGGATTATTCTCCAGATAAGAAACAAAAAACCCAAAACATATGGAAGTGATTTTATATAAAACAGCAAAAGTCAAATAATAGCACTTATAGTACTGATGTCATTCACAGAAGAAAGGTAGACAAAATCAGATGAAGAGATTTTTTATTAGATTCTTCCAATTACAAATTTAAGTGCAGTGATTTTTTTCTAGCTTGCATAGTTAGCATTTTGATCCAGAAAACAGGTAGGGGGAATGGAAAAGTCTGGTTTAACACTGTAGAATCAACGATTTTCCAAAGCAAAGGAGACTACTATGATGTGCATGATGAATGGCAAAAATACTATGTGCAACATTTCAAACAAATTCTCATAACATTCTGTTGCCTAAACAGGTGACACATCTGAAAGATCATTAGTTCCTAAATTCTTTATGCAAGATCAAAATGTCTTTTAAAGTAATGCCCATATTTTGAGGTGAGTTGATACATATTTTATAGAAATAGCTCTAATCACCTTGACTGTAAGTCATGCAGGGCACACCACAGGACTGTCCTGAATTAGTTCTGATTCAAATCATAGAATAAGCTATTTGATTTAAAATTAAAAGTATTCCAATGTTATTTGGATAGCTATGATAAATATGACAGTCTTGGAGAGGAGAAAGTTACCTTCAACTAATTAGTTCTAATACTATCATTATGCTAACAGCATTTTTTGTTTGTTTGTTTTAGTTTAGACAAATAAGTTTTATCTTAATTTTTAGCAACAGGTTTTGGGAGATTGTATTTACTAGCCTTTTTGGTCTTTCATGAACAGAGCTACAGAGAATCATCATTTTTCCATGTATCTAGGCACAATTGTCTAGCAGTACAGAATTTAGCATTCATAAGAAGATATGAATGTGCAAAAGACAGGTAAAGATGACGCCCTAGTGTGTGCACTTTTTGTTCTTGGAGGATTTATTGCATATAAATAGCTGAGTTGAATGGAAAAAATTATCATCATGTGGTTTATTGGTGAGCTCTTCACAATTTCATATATTTTAAGGCCAGAAGTTCCATTAGATCATCTAGTTTGACCTTCTATATCAAGAATTCTGCACACTTATTCCCACATTGAGCTCCATAACTTATTTCATTAAACCTATATTTCAGAAGGGCATTTATCTTGATTTAAAGATGTGAACAGTTCAGTAATTTCCATATTAATCTTTTGCAATTTTTACTACTAATGACTACTATTATTTCAACACTTATCAATATCCTTTTCTGTCTTTTTTTTTTTAGTTGAAAGTAATCTTTTTTTCAACTGACAAATCACTACTTTCTGTTATGTCTTTCATCACTGAAACAAAGACTGATTTAATTTTCTCTCCCTTAAGGTATTTACAAATAGTTATCAATTTACTTCTAAACTTTCTTTCTTGTACTTTGTCAGAATTCGACTGTGAGTCATTTTTTCTAATATCCATGTAATTCTATTAACCTTTTCCCACTCTCACTCTTACATTCTAGTAGGTGTTACAGATATAATAGAGATGCATAACAAATTAGAAACAAATAAATTGTCAAGAGTAAAAAGTATTATTCTGAAAAAAAAAACAAAAACCCCACAACCTATGTGGAAAATTAATGCTTAAAAACCTTGGTAACAGAGGAAGAAATTGAAAGGAAAAAAACCAAAACAAAACACTGCTTGTGGGATTTCAAATGTTTATTTTCTCCATTCAAGACAAGTAAATTCTGCTGTGGTAATAGTAGTGTGCCAAGGAATTTTCTGGTATGTCAAGGGGAGTTTTGAGCAATTGCTCAAAGACATGTAGAAAGGTGTATTAGAGCGGTCTGGCAAGGTGTCACAAAGGATGGAAGAATTTTTGGCAGTTAGAGGAAGAGAAGCCTGTGAAGCAAGTCTGTCTTTCCTTTCACTAGCATAGCTGAGGTTTTATAGAATTTTAAGTAGTTAAAATAATAAAGCAAGCTCACACATACATATCAAGACACTGAATTCTGCAAGGCGTGATTCATTTTAGATAACCTAACTGTTCAGATTCCAAATAACTCCATATTAATGTTGGTTATCCTGTTACAAAATGACATTAGAAGGTTCAGAAACTCAAGATGATTTAGTCAAATAGCCTCACACCAGTACTTAAAAGAAGATTCTTGTGTATAGGAATTCCCTCTAATAATGTATTTCTGTAAGCTCTCAGCCAAAGTCAAAACACTGAATAAAACATTATTTCTGCCTGTAACTCATTGCCTACTATGGTATCACTGTGTTCTGATTTCTCACAGAGGACTTTAGAGTGATTGACTTTATTTATGTATGTCTGTATTTATTTATTTGACTCTCTTGAATTGATTATCTGACAACAAGCTAACAGGGAAGAATCATGCTTCATTTAGAATGTATACACCCAGAAATTAGTAATTTTATATTTAGAATAATGGTGGTTTTGTAGTTCTGACAAGCAGAACTATGTGCATTCGTGAGCTATAGACCGAAAAAGCAATCTTTTATAGAACCTTTCATTTTTCTTTATTAGGTCCTAGTTTTAAAGACACACCTTGAGCTGAAGATGATTCACTATCAGATAGAAGTGAAAAAATTTCAGCATGAGTGAATTTAGATTTCTCTCCTGTTTTTATCCTTGAAGCGTAAAATGAGTTGTGGGGTTCTAAACTTCTTATAGCTACTCATTTAAAGTACTCTTGTGACAATATGTATCTGTGGTAAGATTTTTTTTTAGTTAGTCATTGCTTAGATAGAAAGTGGTGGTTAAAAATCAAAAAACTAACAAAAAACAAGATAATGGAAAGAAGAATATTTCCTGTGGAAAAAAAAAAATCTTTATAGTAATTTGATTGTGTGCATGTGTAAAGATTCAAAGTTCATCTTAATGTCAACTCTGTCTGTTTTTACCTGTGGGATGATAAAGAAAAAAAATGGATTTCAACTACCTAATTAGCCTTTTTAAAAAAAATATTTTTTTAAAGACAGTAGACCCTTTCACTATTACTTAGGAATATTTCCTTTCTTTGAAACCAATTTACTTTGACACCCAGGTAAGCCAGTGTCAAACTATGAAAGTCAAGTTTAAAAAAAAATAATTTATCCTGACATGTGGACAGTAGGTTAGTTGTAGCTAAAGGGTCCTGCTTGTCCATTACCATTTTGGAGCTTGCCTTTTAAATATACAAAGTTGTCCTACCAAATTTGTTTCTAATGCTTGTGTCACGGTGAATGTTTAGAGGTGATACTTTGACAGAATTCTATAATTGGAAATAACTTTAAAATGCCATGCTTTTTTTTTTTAATCTTGGACCTACAAAAATGTAGACCCAATTAAAATTAAGGAGAGGATTTTAAAAATCTTTAATGGGTAATCTAACAGCTTTCAGTGAAATAGCTGGCAAAGCTGGTGATTACTTTCAGTTGAAGATGTTATTAACATTCACAATTACAAAAAAAAAAAAGGTTCAGTATCATGGGTTTCGTTGATTGGTTTTGTTTTTTTAATGTTGTACCAGTAAGACAACATTGATCTCTCTTAAAAATAGGCTGTGCCAGATTATCTGATTTTATTTTTCATTGTCAGCCGATGGTTTTATTTAGAAAATCTCCCTGAAGTTCATTAGAAGTCTCTGAGGGGTGTCACAAAAGAAACAAGTGGATAAACTGGAGGGGGTGGGCAGGGGAAAAGAGGCTATGCAAACCCAGGACTAATTAGTGTATTGGGAATTTTCTATTGAAACTGAGCATGTATGGATACTGAGGCAATTGGTAAGATTTTATGTCAGGGATTTGATAGACAATATTGATATCTTGACATTTTTAGAGAACACAGGAATTGATATGGTATTGTTTGAGATGATAGAAGAAGATACTGGTGTCATACAGAAGGACATTGTTTCACTGGAAACAGAACAAATGCTGGCTGTTGCAGTTTTCAGAAGGTGTCTGTGAATTAAAAAAAAGATAAAATTGAAGTTTATGAAAAAGTCATATGAAGCCAAGCAAGGCTTTAAGAGAAGAAATGGGAAGATAAAATTAAAAAAAAAAAAGAAGTCTTCATAAGGAAGAGTAATTTCCTAGAGAGTAGCAGTGAGATTGCAGGACAGGGCGCTGAGGTGACATCCAGCAGACCCCATAGCCTGGCTCCAGGATGATGCACCTCACACCATGAGCACTGCACTGCACTTTTCCAGGACAGAAGTCTTACTCGTGGGATGCTGAAGCTGTGTAATTTGCAAGACTGCATATATCAGGATATACCCTGTATACCTGTGACTCAGTTGTTTGGGTATCTTAAGTCCATTTAGTCATTTCGGTTTTAAACTGTGACACAGGGTTTGTTACAATAAAAAGAATACTGTCTGAATAAGTCTTCCAGTTCTGTTTTCAAGCACTGTTCAACTCCCTGCTTTTTTTTTTTTTTCTGTTTAAATTTTTTGTTTGTTTTGGTTTCTTTTTGTGGTTGCAGAGAGCAGTTTGAAAACCTTGTCCTTAAAATACAAACACAAGAAATGTGCAGATTTGCTTGTTTTAGCATGTATCTTTCATTCTGTCTCATAATAGTCTCCTATACTAATATTCTTCATTCACTTCCTCCTAATTAATATTAGACTGTAAGAAGTTTCTGGGAAAGAACTGCTCTTTTAGTCTACTAGGTGTTCCCATTGCACTCTTCAGTATTGCAAAATACATCTGTAAGTTGCTTCACCTTTTTTTTTTTTGTTTTGAAATACAATTTTTAAAGTGCTAGAGCAAAGAAAGAGGTTTTGTATATCTATAAAACAGTTTATAGTACTGTAATGTGTTTATGCCCCTAATTTGAGTCCTGACTTGCTTACTGTTCTTGGCCTTTCTCCAAATTGTCTGTTTGGGTGTTTTTAATTTGCATCCATCATCCACAGAGGAACAGTGACAAAGCAGAGAAGACATCTGTGTTGAAGAATGTCAGTTTTCTACACTTCTGTTTTGAGAATGCTTCCAACAACGGTAACTGCAAACTGGTAGAGAAAAATGTGGTCGTGGGAATTCAAATTCCAAAATCTGCATTAATAGTTTACAGGAGATAACACAAGATGGATTATAGAATTGGAAAATAACAACCAAAGCAGCACAAGTGTCCTGTTACTACCAACTCAAGCAAATTAGAGGGCTTATCACTTAGGAATAGGTGAAGAACTTAATGCACATACTGATAATACAAAACAACTTAAACAAGTACTATATGTACTTGAATTTTTAGCATTTTAAGAAAACCTTATTATTTTCCTCTGGATTTTATTATTTTCATCTGAATTCTGAGCTGGGAAGGAAGAAATGCCTACAAAAGTTACAAGAGTATGTTTTAAAGTTCCTTGAAGGAAGATGTGGAGCAAACTGTTGATTAGCTGAACAAAAAATAGGGTCTGGTCAAAGAGAAAATCCCTCTGGGACAGAAGGTCTAAAAGGGTAGACTTATTGTTGACAACAGAAAGTGGAGAGCTTGGAAGGATGACAAATAGGTATATTTAATCTGGGACGGAAAAGAGCAGAGAAGAAGAGGAATTTCATTTTGGAGGCTTTTAAGTGCACAAAGAATGAGTGAGATACAGGACAAATTATTATTGGTTTTGGTATCAGTAATATGAAAAATGACATGAAAAATGAAAGCTAGGGACCAAAAAAATACATATAAAATAAACACAGACAGAGAAATCCCATCTGAAGTACAGTATATGAGATTTGATTTTATTGGGTTCCAAGGCAAGAAGGGAGGACAGTGTTTTATGCGTCGCTTCCTCAAGGCCTCTCTCCCAGACAACGCAAAGCCTTAACAAGTGTTTTAAACATGTAATTTATGGATACAAGGTCGTCTTCTGTAAGGGAAGGATAATTGTGCTATTACTGGATCCCTCATTTCTATATGAGAGCAGAGGGGTTTCTTTATTATAAATGGGATTACAATTAACTCTATTCCATCCTTTTTATTAGAAATAGAGGTACCCTGACCAGAAAATTTTTATCAAGAGTTAGTTAGAAATCTCTTTTGTATTTGGAAAAGTGACTATTTAGTCCAAATTACTTCTCTTGAAAAATAGTCCTTTGGTTCTGGAGACTTTATGTATGTAGTGGGCATGTGGGTGTGTGGCTGCCTCAGAGGAACATACAGATTTGTATCCGAACAATCAGTAATTTGCTTCTCATGCAGAACAGGCTGAACTGAGTAGAGGATTCGGTTATAGACAACAATCACAGAATCACTATTATTTTACATGTTGTCAAAGTTTATCAAGATAAAGGATTAAAGCATTTTAAAGCCAAAGCTGGTTCTTTTCTGTTGAGAGAAGGTTCAAATTGTTTTAACCCTTAGGGATTATAGAACTCCTTACAAACCTGAAAGCCTAAACTCTGGCTGATTATTGTATTCACACTCTAGGTGCTTGTATAGAAAAGAGTTTGTGCCGGGACTACTAACTTTAAAACTAGCTTCGACAAATGAAAAGGGAAATACAGGGCAAACAGGCAAGTAAACATCATTAATCTTTAACTAATATTTCTTGTGACCCAAGGATTAAATTGAACTAAAAACCTGTAAGAAATATTATTTCCAGAAGATGGCACTCTCAGACTGTATTTTTGAGCATAATTTTGGTCTATTTATGACTGTATAAGTGCTTCCCTTTTTGTCTAAACTATTTCATTGTTTATCTGTACACATCATTGTTTATCTGTACACAAAACATAGGGTAAAATACAAAATACAGTCACCCCCATGCAGCCTTTACTCCAAGAAACATTATTTATTTTGCCTGCAAGAAACATCACTAGTCAAAACGAACCACATTTTTTAACTAAATGTGTACCTGGGCTTAACTATGTTGCATATTTGTTGTGTGGGGTTTTTTTAGGTTGTGTTTTGCTGTTTTTTTCTTTTTTTTAAAAAAAAAAAGAAAAAGTTGTCTTTATTCCCACTCCTAAACTGATAGATATATTGTTTCTCTCTTGGAGTCAACACATAATACTGGGGAAAAATACTGACTGTTGGAAAGATACGGGAGTAGTTGCAGTCTTTTGAGTAATTAAAAGTGAAGTAGCATAGGGGCAAGGTAGCTATAACCATGCAATGAATGACAGACCTGAGTATGATGAACCATGAACAGAAGTTTCATGGCTTCTTCACAAATACATACTTGATTTCACAGTTCATACTTACATCTTTAAACAACTTTCTTTATTTTCAGTTATGATAAATTTTTATTCTATTTTTCTACTGTGATAGGTATTTTAAGAAATAAAATAATTGCATGACTATTTTACCCTTATCAGAAAGATCTACAGCCATTTTCCCAAATTTTGTGACAGACAAAACTTCTTACAGTGTTTAGTCTATAGCTGTTGTGTTTTTTTTCTTTTTGTTTTATCTTCTATGATGTTATAGCCAAGGTGCTGAAAAGAACATAAAGATCTTAGTGCTGTGCATAAGGAGCCAGACGTTGAGCACAGCAATTTATATAAAGCAAGCAAAAAGGCACAACTTTCCAGCTATGTATTACTTAAGTAGAATGGGTGACATTTAAAGACATCTATTTGTCTGATTAATTAATGTATACCTATATAAATTAGGGATATTTTTGCAAAAAAAAATATTCAATGAAAATGTGCAACAAAGCAGACCTGTGTGAACAGAACAGGAACCCATCAAGCTGAACAAATCTACCCTTGCGATATACTTTAGATCTATTAGATGGTTTGTGATGTAATCCTGCAAAAGAACAAATTAAAGCCATGTGAATGTAAGTCATTGATATTTTTCTAAATTTCTGGACATAGAAAAGTATTTAGCTGTACATGTTTTTGGTGGTGTTTTCCTAGTTTTTGAGGTGTTTTTCTAGTCTGTCAGGAGGATGGAGCCAGGCTCTTCTCAGTGATTCCCAGCAATAGGACAAGGGGCAATGGGTGCAAGTTGGAGCATAGGAAGTTCTGTGTTGAATATAAGGAGAAAGTTTTTCACTGTGAGGGTGACGGAGCGCTGGGACAGGCTGCCCAGAGAAGTTGTAGAGTCTCCTTCTCTGGAGGCATTCAAAACCCGCCTGGATGTGTTCCTGTGTGATTTAGTCTAGGTGATCTTGCTCTGGCAGGCGGGGTTGGACGAGATGATCTCTCGAGGACCCTTCCAACTTCAATGTTACGTGATTCTGCAATTCTGTGATGTGTGCAGAATCCCTGCTGCTTTTTCTTTTGCTGTTGAGCTCATGTTCACAGTGACACATTTTTGTTCAATTAAAACTTTCTGATCAGAAAGTACAGCCATGGAACAAACATCTCATCAGTATTTGCGAGACCATTTTTGCTTTTGGGGGTAGAATTGTAATCGATCGGGCTCCAAAAGAGTCTGAGAGACCAAACTTTCAAAAAATTAAGCAAATGCGTAAACATAAAATTCTACAAATTTTGCTATTGTTGGAAGTCATGGGATCCAGTGAAGAGTGTAATGCTTGGAGACCTGTGAAACCCTCAGAGCTTTGTTGTGTAGGATACGTGAATAGATTATGGCATGTTCTGCATGGCAACAAACAATGAAAGCACATTGCAGACCCCCTCCCCTCAAGAGGTGGATGTGAGCTGATTCAGGCTTGGAAACTATGTAGCCGTGTCGTTTTTGTTGTGTTAGCACAAATGTAATTATAAATGCTGTTGGAACCACATAGATAATTGCACAGGAGACTGTACTACTCTTACATGACTCACTGGTTTAGACAGCGCTTATTCTGGGTTGTGTGCATATTTCTGCTTGTTCAGTAGAAACAGTTTTATGAGACTGCACAATTCACGTCACTCCTCTGAATCTGTTTTAAATCTCCCTATACAAAGGCCATAAATGCAGTAAGTTCAAGGTTAACAACATCACAGAGAATTTTAAAGCCTTCAGGGAAAAGGAAGAAGCATCCAGTATCTTCTGTCTGCAGAAGAGTAATCTTAACTTTTCTTTTACTGGTTTATATTTAATTTAAAATTATAGACAGCATTTGAAACTCATACTAAGTTTCGTTCTGGTTTTATGTTGATTTAAACTTTGATATATGACAAATATTTCCCAATTTCTATTATAACAATGGTAAATATAAATATTTTCTCATAAAACATCTGGTTTTACTTACTGTTATTTTTAAATTTTATGATTTCCATTGTCAGTGAATTCTACAATTAATTTATATGCTTCATTTTTTAAATTGCCTTGGCTGAACTTCAGTTTACACCAATTACGTTTGAAGACAGTAATCCTGGATAACCTGTTCTATAGATTTTTACTGTACTTTCTGTGTTTTAAGTACTGAATAAAACTTTTTCTATAATTAAAAATGCAAACTTAAGATTTTTTATATGTACAAAACCTTTACAATTTTTATAAGTGTTTTACATATATGTAGATATATAGCTGTATAAAGATTATACCTTTAAAATACCATAGATTTACAAAATTTATGTAGGTTTAGAATATAAACATAGCACACATTTTTATATGAAATTCAGACTTTTTACATGCATAATATGTACATTTCTGTATGAATCACTATAGTGAAGGTAGGAATTTTTATGCTCGGGAATTGCACTAAAAAAAGCTTCAGCTGAACATATTCCAGCTAAAAATTGTAGATGAAAGTATACCAAGAATTTTCTCTAACATTGGTGACATGCACGGCCATTCAGAATAAACTGGATTGGCTTGAATCATTTTAGGCATTGCTAGGACCCAAGGACTCTCCTTTACTGATGGAGTACTGAAAGAACAGGGGTCAATTTGTTTTCTTTCTAGTGAGCTTCATCATCTTCAGTTGTTCTATGAGACAATCCAGGGGAAAAAAAAACCCAAACCAACTCTTTTTGCTAACTTTTTCTTCTTTTGTAAGTACATTATAGGCAGCAGCCTGGTATTTAAGGCTTTCTTTGAGACTGTGATTGTTACGGATTGAAACTCCTTTAAGTGGAATGTCGTAAGGCATATCCTGTATGAATCCCCTCTCTACTGATTTATGTAGTCCTAGGAAGAAAAATAAATCATGGTCCTCCTTTTGTAGCAGTTGATTTGGTTCCTATCTTCATAAAAGGCACCCGTCTGTGAATCCTACATGGGACACAGTTACCTAAGTAGCACAGCTGCTAAAGAAGCGGAGGGAAACACAGTGTAATATTTTCTGCATCTGTGTTGTTTAATGTAAACCAGCTCCCTCTTGATCACACAGGCTATTGTAGATCATAACATAATTTCTTTTTTATTTTTTCCATTGTAAGCCAGGCAGTGCAGTAACGAGCATCCTGAAATCTAATGCTTCTATCAGATAATGGGAATTTCAGTGTGAAATACTAATTTCACTTTGAATTAAAACCAAACTCAAACCCAACACTTACTCAATGTGTACAGTTCATTATCTTCCTAAAGACTAAATGCCAGCTTTACTTTCATGTTGTTATGGCAGATCAGTCACTATATCCCCATTTAGAAGAGAATTATTAATTTATTCCTTCAATCTTTATTTTGTTAAACAATATACTCCATTACATCTTGTGATTAAATATCCTTCTGTTCTTCAATAACTTGTTGGAATGTTTCAGGTAATTCCAGATGAATTTTGTTTGGTGTAATTCTGAATTCTTCATACAGAGAAATATCAAGCCATTAGAATAGAACAGACAGCAGGTTACATACCTTGTACTACCGCGGTAGGGCAATCTTTTTTGTAAAGCATTTAAATCACTTCAAAATGGAAGTTGAAGTTATTTTGGAGTACCTAAAAGCTAAGAAATAAATTTGTAACCTTTGTAAATTCATCTTAGGTCTATTGTTAATTAGAAAATTAATACATTTCGCAATGAAAGGAGGTACCCTAAAATACTACATGTCTATGATGCACATACATTTCATGAAGGTGAATGTTATACTTTGAAAGGCTAAGTATATCATTTGGCCCAAGCCCATTATTTTGGGGTTACAGGAAGTTGTTTTTGGAAATGCTTGTTCCCAGACCTTGGATACTGTCCTAAAAAATGCTTCTAAGCACCTTTAATGGAAAAAAAAAATTTAAAAGGATTTTCTTCTTAAAGAAAGGGTAAAAAAGAAAAGATGAAGGTACAGCAAACTACAAAATGTTAGGCAAGAGAGATAATGAAAAAGTATCTAATAAAATATTCTACTGCTTAGAGAACTCATCAATGAAAGGAAAATCATATCTTATTTCTTCTTCTGTCACTATTCAGATCTGGATTCCTCTACTGCTCAAGGGGCACATTTTAAGTAGTACTGTGCAAGATTCTCCATGTGAAAATACCTGACACCCTTCTTGGTGCTGTGCGACTATGCAGAAATCAATTCAGGAAGCAGCGAGCTAAGATTCCTGTTCATTATTACCTTACTATCTATACTCCATTTGCTGCTTCATCTCCTTGGCACATTTTTACTGGTGTCTAGATTGGGGACTATTTAGAGCAGAAGCTTGCTTTTTGATTACTTGTCTTTACAGTGCCCAGCACAATAGTGCTCTGATCTTTGATTGAGGTACACATAAAAGAAAAATCAGAACTACATAATGGACCTGTAAAATAAGCCTCCTGGACTGGCATTCCCTAAAATTACCCAACTCCACTGAAATCAGTGGGTGTAATTGTAGTTAATGTCCTAAGGATAAGTAGGGGTGCCCAGTTCTTTCCTTAACTTCTTAGGAGGGGGGTAGTTTTAAGGCAAATGTAATTAGTCTCAGCCTGATGACAGCTGTAGTCAAGGATTTAGAACCAATTTCCCTATCAAGCACCAGAATTAGGGTCTTTTACAGCATTCTTTTTCATATTATGAACGAAACAATAAATTGGACAATATGTTTTACAGAATATAATCTTTGTTCAGCATTCTGTCATGTGTAACTGCTTATCAGTTTATCAACTTTAATTATCATGTTTTGTAAACAATAAGTAGATTGAAAGAGAATTTGAAGAAAACTCTGGGCTTTTTTTTTTCTAGCTAGCCCTGAAAGGGCTTTTATGTTGTTTCTTTCAATAAAACAAATATAATACTAATATTGTTACTCTTGATATGATGCTCCAAAAATACATTGTAAACATTTATTCAGTAATTCTCAGAACACCTCTCTGAAGCACTGAAGTATTAAGATAACTAATTTACAGATGAATAAACTGAACACAAGTGAAATGATTGATCTAAATTCACATACTGAGTGAGGGGAAAAACTAGGAATAAAACAACGGATGTCTGTAAAAAAGGGGATTATTTCCTGAGACCCATGGCCATGGGAGAGTAGTCATTCCATTCAAATAATGTTGGGACACTGTCAGTTGAGACACATATACTTTTTTTTTTCTTTATCCACATAACATTGTCAAGGAAAAAAAATAATTGGCTATTTTTGCTGACCCTTAAACTTAACTTCATATCAATTTAGTTTAGCAAGGAGAACAAATGTGAATGTATTTCAAGTATGATCAAGTGTGTAAGTAATGGCAGCTGAAGTATTTCAATTATACTTGCAATTATCAAGGAGTGGTAAGATTCTTTGCCACTTGCTTCTTTGCTTCTTAGTGCCACAACAGATTTTCCTAGATGCCAACATTAATTCTACCACAGACCACACTACAGTGTCAAATCTTCTCTTAATCAGCATGTGAAAGATGCCAAGGGTATCAGTATGTGATCAAGACAAAATGAGATGGTGTTGGTGAGACCTGACACTATCATGTCAAAACAAATGGAAATTACATGTAAGTTACTTCTCTGCTAATAAGGAGAAGCATTTAAGATATTGACAGTTATGGTATGTTTGGGGTATGGAATTATGGGGGTTCACTTCTAAAATGGGATATTAAAAGAACTAGTAAGTGGTCTGGTTGGCAAACATCAAGGACACAAATGTGTTAGAAGTTCGGAATATGTTGTCAGAAGAAGTAAAAGCTTATTTGGAATTTGCATCCCATGCAAAGGGCATCATCTTTTATAAAACTGTTTCAGGTTTAAGTGGGTGGATAACTAATTTCAAAAAGTTATCAAGAGTAACCACTAATTCTACCAATAATCAAAAGACTACTGATCAGGTAAGATCTCTGTGTCCAGTCAGGAATAAAGGAAGAAATACAAAACAGCATGATGAGTTGGACTTTGTAAGAAAGTCTTTAACAATAATCTAAGTTCTTCAGTCGTGTAAACTCATTTAAAGATAAAGTGAGATTGTTAGAGAGGAAACGCGACATTTAGATTTAAGATTATCTAGATGCAGAGCAAAACTAAATTAATATTTATTCTCAGCTTTGAAAATGATGATGTTTCTTAGCACAGGGGCGGGGTACAAATGAGCTCCCTGTAGTGTAATGCAGGGACCATAATGCTGACTGAACTAGCAAATGCATTTCAAGTTTATCAGCAAGGATTTTTTTTTATGCATCCTTTAAAATCAGTGGCATCGAACCTTTTTATAAAGGACTATGCAACTTCTTGGCAAGGTCAGTAGTACAAGGTCTACTGAAAATAGTGTTAACATTAGATTGCTCAGGGCCTTTCATTCAGTTAAGGTTTGAGTATCTCAAAAGAAATTCCACTGTCTCCCTGGAAATGTGTTCCAGTGCTTAGCTATTCTTATTGTGAAGATCTTTTTCCATATATTGAGTTGTTGTTTCCCTTTCTGCAATCTGTGGTAACTGTTTCTTGACCTGTTGTGCACATCTGAGAAAGTCCAACCTCATCTTCACAATACTCTGAACACTGAAATTAGATTCGTCTCTCTCCCCTTATCTTTCCCCTCACTCATCTATGCCTAAAAAAATTAATAAAAATCCAAGCTCCCCAGCTTTATCTCATATGCCAAGGGCTATAGGTTCCAAATTAATATCCCTCCTCAGATCTTCTTGTAATTTGTCAATATCTCTTTTGTACTGAGAGAGAACCTAAACTGGTCACTTTGCTCCCAATGCAGTTTCACAGGGGCCTAGTAGAGGGGAATAATCACTTGATAAGGTTTCTACTAATGTATCAATAAATGATTAATTTTCATTGATGTAAGGACTGACTTATGTTCAGTTTGTTGTCCACCAGGATATCTATATCCCTTTTTGTAAAGCAGAAAAAAAAAGTTACATGTTTAACAGCCTCTTCAGCTAATGCAAAACAACAGATCTTTAAATTTTACTGAGTTCCCAGGAGGACTTAGATCTTCAAAAAGGAGTTAATTCAACAAAAAATATTGTGTTTCAGCCTTTACTATGACTGACACTGAAACTATTCATTCAGAAAGCTTAATATGGAAATAAAATTGTATCTAAATAAAGCAACAAACAAATATACAACAAACTAGTAGCATTTAACATGTAAACATTAATTTTATATTTTCTTCATGGGTAAAATGTAGAATTTTCAGAATTCTTACATAGGGTCTAGGCAGGAAATAGATTCTAGCAGAGAATCTATACAATTTACTTGGTGATTTTACCCATAAGACGATAACACTTTAAAATAACTTTGCCCGTTTCTTTTATTAGGGTTTCAGTTTTGGTGCAATGTTATAAAATTTACAACATTTATAACCACCTAGTTTAATAGATGTTATTGCTGAATTCTTATATTTTGTATAATATACAGACCCTCAAAAAGATAGCAATAATGGGCTGCCTTTGAGCTGTTTATTTGAAATTATGCTGGGAAAGAAAAAAAGCTTCTTGATTTAACCTTCAGAATCTTTTTGAAGAACTGTCAAAACACCAGAACTTTTAAAGGTTTTCTAATCTATTTTTAACCTCACAGAATTTCACTACTTAAATGCTTCGTGAGTGCAGGAAACCACACTCCTTGTGTCACCTTGTAGCCCCCTTGTTAATGTGCATTTTAAAAAGAAAATTCTCTAATGGAATTTCTGGGGGGTCTTAAAAAACCCCACAACAAACCAACAAAACAATAACAACAAAAAAAACCCCACCTCAGTAAAACCACTTCTGTACACTGAATATATAACAAGTTTAAATGCACCTTGAGTCAGCTTTGTACTTTAAATAAAATCAAATCCTATCTTTCAAAATTTCTTTTTCTTGACATAGCTCAGTGTATGCACACGTCTTGCTGGGGATGCTCTAGGGGATGCAGGCTGCAATATAGACAACTAAACTCTAAACCCTGATCACATGGACTATTTTAAGATGTTCATACCTTGCCAACACATTCATACACATTTCATTGCAGTGTTTCTGATTTTACACATGCTTTAGTATCGTAATATTAATCCCATTTCATCTGGGGTATTTAATGGGATAAAAGATAAAAGAAGCAGCAAAGTATTACAGCTAGATAAAAACACCAGTATACTTTGCAGATGGGGTTATAAAATGTTCTCAGAGGATCTTGACTCAAAGCCACCATCGTTTTTTACTGAAACTTAATATGAACATGTTATACAGTCACTTCACAAATAAAACACATCTTGCAAGTTTTCAGTGTTCAAATCAAAGTCACACAGGACAGTTCATCTGTACTTGCCATTCACCAAGAAAACCCAGAGTAGTCAGTATCTCTAAATTTGCAAATCATACAGAAAACAACATTTAAGGCAAATTGAAATTACGTGGGAAGCATAGTCAGATCACTCCAGATATAAATAATGCATATTATTATGTGAGTTATTATGATGGACGATAAAGCCCAAAGTTCAATTGGGTCATATAAAACACAGAAAGCATGAACACTCTAAATTTTAATAATGTTTTTCTCTCTTCAATCAGCCTACCATGGCTCAGTTTTACTGCCTGCTGTATTAGGTTGTTCGTTAGGCAACAGCTGCTAGGCATTCAGTGGTGTTGCTTAGAGAAAGGGATATTTTTTCTCAAAAATGCTCATTCTCACAAGTGTATTTCTCTCTTTTGGTTTATCTGCTGCGAATGCCTTCTTTATCCTGTATCTTTCCCCTTCCTAGAAAGTAACACATAGCTTACAGGTAGTTACTGTGTGACTTCACAGAAACATTTTCTCTGCATTAATAGAGAATGGTAGAAAATAATGACACACTTAAACATGCACATTTAAAACGTACTAATTGCTTATGAAAAAAAGAATACTTTGTGAACTGACCACAGGACACTGTGATCAAGTGAAAGTCTTAAAACTGTATCAGACAAGGCACTGAACACCAGATTTACAAGCTCAGTCACAATAAAGGTGAAATAACCAGTGAATAGTCTTATACTTATTTCAGAACTCCAGAAAAAAAAATAATTGGTATCAGTTTGGCTCTGAAAATATGAGTTGTTAAAATGTCGGTAAACAGTTACAGTATGAAGCTCTTAAAGCTAGAAAAGGGGAAAAGCTAAATAAAAAAACCCAACCAGAAAGGGCCATGACATGCCAGCAGAAAACATCAGGGAGAGAAACAAGAATGCAGCATATTGAATATTACTTGAGTTTCTCATAAGTGGAGATCACTTAGAATCGTAAGAGTCATAGAGTGGTTAGGGCTGGAAAGCTCCTTAAAGATCATGTGTTGTAGAAGAGAAGAGGAAAATCTCTTAATTATGAGATAAATGAAAGGTGCAAATAAAATAAGGGGATTTAATATGTCATGTGCACCAGAAAAATAGAAAACCAGGCCAGAAGGAAAATAAGGATGGAAACAACCTTGAAGGTCGTATGTACTCTCTTTTTGCCTGAATTATATTCCTGCATCATGTATCTATATTCCCTAAAAATACCTACCCAGAAAAATCACTTATTTGCCTTACTACATTTAAAGTTGGATAATGTGTTCGGTAATGGCAATTTTGTGTACCTCTTCCTGTATAATTCCTTCTTGTTCTATTCAAAATATACAATAAATATGATTTGTTCCCTTTCTCTCCATACTTCCTCTCAACTCATTAAAATATCATTTGCAAGTCGTTGGCATCATCCAAATCATAGAGGAAAATAATAAGTAATCTAATCTAGGCAATTAGCAATAGTAAGAAGAGTATATTTAATCTTGAAAACATTAAGATCTTCAAAAATCTTGAAAACATCAGGAAGTCTGAATGAATAACCAGTGGAAAGAAAGCATTCATAAGGAAATTATAAGAAAGAAAGTATCTGGGTCAGATGAGACTGGCAAGATGATAGATTATTGGTCTGAGGCAGAATTGCAGCACTGAGGCTGACCGTAAGATCGGAGAAAAGGAAGTAACGTGCAATAGAACAGGTTCATAAAGAGAAAATGATTGAAACAGAGGCTGCAGGAAAGAAAGGGAACAAGTAATTAGTGTTCCATCAGTTCTGAACAAGTGGAATTTAAGCTGGTAACATGAACCAAGAAGAGATGGAAGAGGGAAGCTAAAAAAGAAAGAGCAGAAAAATGTGTATGTGAGATATTACCATAACAGCTGATAGTAAGAGACCTTTAAGAAGAATTAATCACTCTCGGAAAGCATTCAGAACTAAAGGTGCCTAAGAACAGAACCTTTCATGTTCTTTCATTATCTGGTTACTATTTTTGAACATACATTTTTGCAGAACAAATGGAGGAGCTGAAATTGTATCTTCTCCTGTAGCGTAATTAGTTTTATTAATTTAGTACCTTTCCTGCTCAGTAACTCCACTGAAACAACAGGTAGCTCCTTTAGGAAAATAAACATGATTATTCATGTAGTACCTACAATACAGAAAACTAAAGATTTTAAGATAGTTGGCTCCCAACATTTACCTTCTTTTCTTCAATATTATTTTCTGTCTAATTACAAGAACAAATGAGTATTCACCTACACTGATCTTCAATACAACCCACTTACTGTTTTCCCTTAGACCCAGTAGCCAGCATTAAAAAGATATTTTGAAGAGGGTATTTAACTTTTGTTAATAAAAACATATCCCTCTCTTGAGCAGCCTTTCAAACAGGCAATATAATAATGAGTCTTAATTATTTTTAAACTCCTGCTGAGTTTTTACAGGCCTTGATGCCTCTAAAACAAGTTAGATTTGTTCCTTACTATATAAACATTCAATGTATCATTTAAAAATACTTCTGGTTTATTCTCATACTGTTCAGACAGCAAGGTCTATACAGATTTTGCCACAACTTAATTTGTCACTGCTACAAAACAAAATGCAAAATACTATTTCTGTTTTACTGCTACTGATTGCTTACTTTGTTCTGATCATAGTTGGGGGAATGGAGCCTGAGAAAAGATGGCAAGATTTTTCCTTTAGCAGAGAAGTAAAAATTAGCTTTTAATTGCAGGAACAGGACCACTCAGAAAAGATATTTTCCTTTCCTCACATCAGCTTACTGCTGGCATGATAAATGAAAGAAATGTTGAGAGCTTTTTATTGATCTTACTAAATCCAACTCATCAGTTAATTTTTTTTTAATGGAAGCTACTTTCGGAGTACGATGTCAACTCCTCCCTGTCCCCTCTGTGCTGTAGTTAACTGCACTGAACTCCCAACAGTTTTGCAGCCAGGAGAGAAAAAAAGCAGTCCTGGAAGTTAGTAGGCCAAGAAACAGTATCTATGAAGTCTGTTCCTTGAAAGCACAGAAATTTAATAGATAAATATCTATAAAACTTGTCAGTCTGCTTTAGGCTGATGTAATATATGTATTCTGCTTATGTTCTTATCTCAAAGGAATTGTTAAATTGTTCCATGCTGATCTTAGAAAACTGACACCCAAAAGATTGTTTCATTATCAAAATAAAGTTCTATTACAGGGACTCAAAGAAAGAAAATAAAAAAAAAAACCCCAAATCCTTTTCCTGAACTTGACAAATACATAAATGTGTACATGTATATCTATATCCTAATATCCATGCCCACACAAGTGGCTGTCAACAGCAAATCAGCATGAAGTAGAGACAAAATGCAATGCATTGAGTAAACAGTGCCATTGTTTTAATTATTAACTTCAGCAATGTGGTTTTTAACCTTATTTTTCATCAGTTCATTTGAAGTAGTTTTATCTCTTGCATTTTCTCTTTAGACTAATATTTCCCTCAGTTGTACTCCACAAGGGAATTATTTACTCTTGAAGCAAATGTGCTGACAGCTACCCAAGTATATTTCCTCCTTGTCCATATAGACAACAACTCCTATATTTTATGTTAATTCTCTATTTCCCTGTCTTTGCACTATGTGGCCGTGCAGCAGCCACAGGGGGAGGGAGAATGGGAAGGAGAGGAGTAACAGGAACATGTCTTGCAATGTGTGTGTTTTCCCTGTTGTGCCCTATTGAGATAAGAAAGGTGCAGACATTACATAAAGCTGTGGCTGTGTATTCCTTCCAAAAGTCAGCACTTCATCTTCTTGCTATTTCTCATCTTTCAGAATTTCCTGGTAGTACACAGGATAAGTGTGGAATAAATTATTTCCTCTAGTAGTAAAGAAAAAAGCACAAAAAAAGGTACTATATGTAGCACCTCATATACTAAAATCATTCCTGAGATACTATATTTACTCAGTCATCCTTACATTATTCACATTTTGCACTGGAAAAAAACCCCAACCAACCAGTCTAAAAATACATATGCATAGGTATATATTTTCTTTCTTATCCTTGATGCTTTATATACATGAGAAGGAAGTTGCATGTTAACTGTTGTCTTTAATGACTGCAATAACTCAACAAATCTGTATTGGCTTTTTCCTCAAAAGGCATATTTAGTGGAGCTTTTTGACCAGTTCTTCTGGGAATGCATGAGCCTTCACTGTCAAAAAGGAACAATTCATCTTTTAACTGCAGAGGTGTTTGAATGTTCTCCTAACACAGTGCATTTCCCTGACGTGTGCTCAATCTACCAGAACATTTCTGTTAGGTTGTCTATCGGAGAGCCACACTGAAGAATACGTAATTTGGGTTTACCACACCAGAATACAGTAATTCAGGAAAGCATAAGAGCACAGATAACTAGTATATTCAAAAGAAAACCACAGGTCCTCTGGCACAAACAACTGCTTACAGACTTGGAAAGAGCTTATTACTGTCCAGGACAATCCACATACAAGAGGCAGAATCACAGACATTTTATTCTGTTCCATGAGTTAACAAACTCATCACTTCCATAATCTTATATCTGTGGAGAGGAACAGAATTTAATGTTTTGTCTTTATCATTACCTGTTTCTTTTCACAACTACGTAGAAATATATAAATAATTTGTGTGTGTGTGTGTGTGTGGTATGAGAAACTTTGGTCTCATAGCTGGAAGGAGAAACCATGCTCATGAAAAGTGTGTCCTTCCTACTCAGCTTTTAAAGCCACATTTCATTCCTTCATTCAGTAGGAGGGGAAAAAAAAAAGAAAACCCAAAACCAAACAAGTACAAAAACCCCAATACACCCCTTAATACGCAGTGATGTCTAACTTCGCTTTAGAAGTTAAGTCACTGTAACTTAAGTGAATGTCATTATATAGATAGTTATTCAAGCTGAAACTGTCCTTGGCAGCACTGTACAGGGCAATCTTTCCATAAGAATAAACAATTCTTGAACAATTTCTCCAATCTATTAGGCACAAACATATTTTTGTCAGCATGAGGCATGCATGTTTCTCCTCCAATTATTTTTATTCCTCACACAAATGTTTATAAATGTTTATCAAGGACAAATCTGAAGAAATCTCATTCTGTGTCTCTATGAGTGCTCTTCTCTCTCTTTTACACTATTTCAGCAGAGTCAGCTGTTACATGTTCCTTTAATAACATGAATTCATTTCAGGTTTCTCCCCCAGCCTCACAAAAAATGATTAGTATTTATGCAGTTTCAATACCAGCCCTCTACTGCTCACAATGCCAATATTTCATAAGTCTCTGTCATTTGAAGAATTAGAGCAACTTTTTTCCCAAATGGTGAAACCGGCTAACAGCAGCTCTTGGGATTAACAATGTTATTTTCCTCTGGTATAATCATGGATGAAATGTGTTCAGCAAGCTTGCCCCAGTGAAATGTAGTTTTCATTCTATGCACCTTATATGAGGTTTCATTCCATGCACCCTCATATGCACCTTTGCCCAGGTGGCCAGGAAGGCCAATGGCATCTTGGCTTGTATCAGAAACAGTGTGTCCAGTATGTCTAGGGAGGTGATTTTCCCCTGTACTTGGCACTGGTGAGGCTGCACCTTGAGTGCTGTGTGCAGTTCTGGGCTCCTCACCATAAGATGGACATTGAGGTCCTCGAGCGAGTCCAGAGAAGGTCAACCAAGCTGGTGAAGGGGCTGGAGGGCAAATCCTATGAGGAATGGCGGAGGGAGCTGGGGCTGTTTAGCCTGGAGAAGAGGAGGCTGAGGGGAGACCTTATCACTGCCTACAACTACCTGAAGGGAGGTTGTAGAGAGGTGGGCGATGGTCTCTTCAGCCAAGTAACAGGAGATAGAACAAGGGGAAATGGCATGAAGCTGTGCCAGGGCAGGTTTAGATTAGATATTACAAAAAAATTTTTTACTGAAAGAGTTGTTGGGGCCTGGAACAGGCTGCCCAGGGAGGGGGTTGAGTCACCTTCCCTGGATGTGTTCAAAGAAAGGGTAGATGAGGTACTTAGGGATATGGTTTAGCATAGTATGGGAACGGTTGGACTTGATGATCTTAAAGATCTTTTCCAACCTTGCGATTCTGTGATTCTGTGAAATCAGTTTTTAAGTGCTGTATGGAGTATCTTTTAAACACTCAGGCCAAACATTGAGATATACATGTGAAGTTTCCTCTAAGCAGATTTCTTACAATTATGTTTAGCTGGATCTTTTGTTGTGTGGTGTGGCCTGGTTCCTGCCCTTGTTGCTAGAGTGCACCTCAGCTCTTGTCTGGACTAGGAACATGTATTCCCTGTAAATGGCAATCAGGATGTATAGGGCTGCTGTCCACCTCAGTGCTCATCCTAAAACAGCCAAGATACAGGAAATAAGTTGAACCAGTAGGCAAACAAGATGTATTTTAAATATATGAAAACAGAAAAGACAATCAACTGTTTAAACAACCCACCATAATGAAATATTTTGGATTAATTTGAATGAACCTGACAAATGAAGTGAGATTAAATCAAAAAAGCTTTCTAAACATTTGCTTTCTGTTATGATCAAATGCAAAAAAGTCAAAATAAGTGTAAGATTCTTTCAGGATATATTAATCAAATAGTTTCTTGGAAAAATATGTGACATAATCATTATTTTCTGTATATTTCTTTCTAAGAGGGGAGGGTTAGCTGCAGTTCAGAAATGAACAATGTGTCACATAGTCCTAAAATCCAAATACGAAAATTTTATCTTCAAAAATACTTTTAAAAACTATTTATACATTTTTAAAGTGATTGGATTTTCACATTGTAAGTAATGGAGCCCAGACTAAGACAGGTCACGAGCTACTGAAATCCAAAGAGATTTCAGAAATCAAGGGAATACTGATATATCACTGTCTTACTTCATAATCAGTAATTCAGATATTCAAATAATGGCAGAAAAAAAAATACTAAAGGTCAAATGACACTGTTAATTGTTGCCTGGATTGATGCTGTGTCTGCAAACATACAGGCAGACAAGAAAGGGAGGAAAAAAGAGTCTTGCTTTTGTGTCTTCCTGTTCACCCAGAGGCAGAGGTAACTATTTTAAATAATTTCTTTAAAAGAATTGGGAAGAGTAAGTTAAGGCCATTTCAGAAAAAAAACAGCAGAATTGAAGTCTAGAGACTTCTTTAATGAGACCGAGGTTAACTCCTTATCCACCTTAAGCTTTAGTGTGGTGAATCATCTTCATGTGGTTAAAGAGCCAAACCAAAATTACTGTTTGCTGTCTTTAGCCTTTGCTCCCCTCGCTAGGTAATCTGCAATACATTTACACTTCGTGAACAGCTGTTTTGGAAAATAAAAATTGCTTTTTACACATGACAAAACCTGTGACACTACACTGAGGAAAAAAAATCTTTAAGTCTTGCCCTTTCATGCATCTGTCAAAATGGTAAATTTTAAGAATATCTTTTTTTAATATATAATTTATTTGAACATGTATGCACACACATGAACACACAGATAAAGAAATGCTCATAGAATAGGATATGGCAAACCTAAGCACTGACATTTATAAAACAGTAGTATGGAAGCTGCCTATGTAGTTTTCATTTAATCTCACTGTACAAACATGTTATATTTTGTCTTTATTTGTGCAATCTACATTGTTAGATTTATTCAGCAGACCTGAAATAGACTGTGTTCAGTTACTGAACAGCTCCTCAGTATATTTGGTCTCTTTATCTTATCTTTTTCCCACCCCCCATATCTCTTATATGCAGTTCACCATTTTATTCCTTAGGAACTATGAAACTTGTTCTTAATACAAAATAAAAAGGTCAGGACAAAAAAAAAGCATATTTTAAACATAAATTAATAATTATAGTAATTCTGTGAAGGTCAAATTTTACAGCAAAGAACTGAGATATAGATAGATTAATATTAAAAGAAAAAAAATCCTTTCTTTTTTTTCTTTACCTGGTGTAAGACAACTCAGACATTATTTTTCAGGACTGTTGAGCATTCTGTATCAATAAATCATGGTAGAATTTATTTTGTATTATTTCTAAATGTGAGCTTTCATCTGCTCAGAAAATCTGATCTTTATATCTCAGAAAATGATAAGCAGACATTTTAATACCACTTCTCAAAACCACTGCTGGTGCTTATGAGCTAGTAAGTCCAGCTAGTAAGTCAGTCTCACTGGGGGCCCAGCTGAAATGCTTCTATGCAAAGAGACATAGCATGGGAACAAACAAGAAGAGTTGGAGACCTGTGCATGCCCTGTGCGTGCCTGCAGGGCTGTAATGTTATTGGCATTGCAGAGATATGGTGGGATGACTCCTATGCCTGGAGCATCAGGAGAGAAGGATACAGGCTCTTTAGGAAGGCCAGGTAAGGAGGGAGTGTTGCCCTCTCTGTTAATGAGGCTCACCAAGAGCCTGTGGGTTAGGATCAGGAGGAGTGTGTGGGGCGCCATAGTGTGTGTGTGGGGTGAGGGAGTGGGGGGTGGGGTGGGGGTGTGTGTGTGTGTGTGTGTGTCTGTGTGGGTGGGTGTGTCTGTGTGTACCACAGGCCCCCTGATCAGGGAGGCTGATCAGATGAAGCCCTCTATAGACAGATAGGAACAGCCTCGTGTTCACAAGCCTTCTTATGGGGGATTTCAATCACCTCACTATCTATGGGATGGACAACACAGCTGAGCACAATCTAGGAGTTTCCTGGAATGTGTTGATGATAACTTCCTCCTCCAGGTGACGGAGGAGCTGCTGAGAAGAGGTGCCATGCTAGATGTTGTCCTCACCAACAAGGAGGGGCTGGTGGAGGATGTGAGGATCAAGAGCAGTTTTGGATCCAGCGACCATGAAATGGGGGTAGTTCTAAATCCTCAGGGAAACGAGGAGGGAGCATAGGAAACTTGCTGCCCTGGATTTCCAGAGAGCAGACTTGGGCCTATTCAGAGTAGAGTGCAATGGGACAAAGCCCTAAAAGGAACAGGAGCACAAGACAGCTGGCTAGTATTCAAGGGTCACCTCCTCTGAGCCCAGGAGCAAAGAGGAAATTAGGCAAAACCACCATGGGGCCTGCATGGATGAATAATTTGCTCCTGGGCAAATGCAAACCAAAAAAGAAAGCATAGCCAGGGTGAAAGGAAGGACAGGTTTCTTGAGAATAATACAGGGAAACTGTCTGAGCAGTCAGGGATCAGGTTAGAAAAGCTAAGGCCCTGTTAGAAATATATCTGGCCAGGAATATAAAGAAATGCAGGGAAACAAGAAAAAATTGTTACAGGTATATCAATGAGAAAAAGGATGATGAGGGAAAATGTAGGCCCTCTGGAATTGAACAGTTGATCTTGTTACCTGGGATATGGAGAAGGCTGAAGTACTTAGTGGCTTTTTTGCCTCAGTCTTCACTGGCAAGAGCTCTAGCCACTCCACCCAAGTAACGGAGGGCGAAGGCAGGGACGGAAAGTATGAGGAACTACCCACTGTTGGAGAAGATCAGGTTTGAGAACACCTAAGGAACCTGAAGGTGCACAAATCCATGGGCCCTGATGAGGTGTGTCTGTGTGTCCTGAAGGAACTGGTGGGTGAAATGGCCAAGCCACTCTCCATCCTATTTGAAAGGTCCTGGCAGTCTAGTAAAGTTCTCACTGACTGGAAAAGGGGAAATATAACTCCCATTTTTAGAAAAGGGAAAAAGAATACCCAGGGAACTACAGATCAGTCAGTCTCACCTCTGTGCCTGGGAAGATCATGGAGCAGATCCTCCTGGACACTATGCTCAGTCACATTGTGAATAAGGAGGTGATTGGTGACAGCCAACATGGCTTCACTAAGGGCAAATCATGCCTGACAAATATAGTGGCCTTTTATGATGGAGTGATAGAGATGGTGGACAAAGGAAGGATGATGGACATCATTTCCCTGGACTTGTGCAAGGCCTTCAACACTGTCCAGGATGACAACCTTGTCTCTAAATTGGAGAGACATGGATTCAACAGATGGACCACTCAGTGGAGTCAGTCCAGAGGAGGGCCACAAAGATGATCAAGGGGCTGGAGCACCTCTCCTGTGAAGACAGGCTGCGAGAGTTGAGCTTGTTCAGTCTGGAGAAGGGAAAGGCTCCAGGGGGACCTAATTTTAGCATACCAATATTTAAAGGGATCCTACAGGAAAGTGGGAGAGGGACTGTTCACCAGGCAGTGTAGTGATAGGACAAGGGACAATGGCTTCAAGCTGAAAGAGGGTTTGATCCATGGACGTGTTTAAGGCCAGGTTAGATGGCGCTGTGGGCAACCTGGTCTAGATGATCTTTGAGGTCCCTTCCAACCCAGAGCATTCTATGATCCTGTGATTCTGTGGTGTCTCAGTATCAAACGGGGATTATGTAGAAGAAAAACAGAATTTGACTAATTAGAAAAATAATTTCTTTAATAAGACACCTTTGTCTTTTTGTCTCCTGCCTGTTTTACTATACTCATACATACTCTATGCACGTTCTGAAGAAACAAATTGCGTGCTTATAAACAAAATGACCACAACAAACTGACAACAGAATGAATCCTAATCTAAGGCAAAAATCCTGTGAAAAATTAGGCGATGATAGTACATAAAAACCTTAGGCACAATGACATTAAAGTTGTGTCAGTATTTGTCTCTTTTGAAGTGTTTTAAGTAAACAAACTGAAAAAAAAAGTCATGCAGTCAGATAGAAACCCAGATTCTTTTTAAGCAAAATTTGCATTTCTCTTCCACAAATTTATCTAATTGCTTTACCATTCATGTAAGCCACTTGAAAGTTCCTATGGCAATGTACTCCTCAGTTCTTGGAATGCATGAGGAAAAACCTCCCTCAGTGTTTTTTTTGAAGACAATATACTTTCCCTTTTCTAATTTTACTTCATGAACAATATTTCTCATATTTTTGAGAATCACTATTACCTAGTTCACTTTTCTGTTTGGTATTTTTTGGCTACACATATTTCCACAAAGAATTTTATAAACATCTACCATTTCACACAGAATCACAGAATCAGAAAATGGTCGGACTTCGAAAGGTCATCTAGTCCAACCTCCCTGCCGGAGGAGGATCACCTAGCATTTACCTCCTGTATTTTCTGGATTTAAATTTAATGTCCCCATCTATCAGTTGCTCCTTACGTGTTTTTGTTACTTTTCTGAGAAGCTTATATAATCTCACTAAGTGTTCTTTGAGATGCAAGGACCAAAAATGCACAATTGTTTAATAAATATTTACAAATTTGTAAAATAGTATAATATTTTCTGCAGTGTTCAGCATTATAATTAAATACTGTAAAATGTTTAATACTCCGGACACTTTCATCTTCACTACTTTGAATATCTTTGAATCTCTAGAAAGTTTTTGTCATGTCTTGAGGAGGAAGAAACCCCTGGAACTTTTAAACATTAATTCTTGCCAGGCTACTGCCATCTCAATGCTAAAATGCCCTCCATCGTTGCAATGAAGTTTCTGGTTTCTCTTTGTGGAACACCCACTATGAATGGAATGGTAAAAGCATAGAGTGAGTACAAATAGTATAGGCAATGGTGTTAATTCCCTGAAAACATCTGTAGTTGTGCTTGTACTTAATATCATGTGTTTTTCCCCTAATTCCAACAGATACAGACAAATGCTTCTAAGGACTGGTCTCCTGGGGGTCTCTGCATATTCTGAAATAACAACCATAAGGTATAATACCTAAACCCACACCTTGTTTTTCTCCTTGTTTTTCTGTAATATCTACCTAAGAAACACCATTTCATGCAGTTTAAGAATATCTTCAATAGGTAGTGGAGAATAGGAAGAATAAGTCAAGTTTTCTTTTCTGAAAGGCTTTGTTCCCTTTCTGTGTCCCACAGCCAAAGGCCTACATTTTTCAAGTATGATTGTACTCAATTTCACTGAAGTGTATTCACTTATGTTATACATAAACATCATAATTAAAACCAAAATACTTTTTTTTTAAACAATCCATGCTCTTTTCTGGAGCTAAAACACTGTAAGACTACTAAATCTTATATGTAAAGAAGAATTTCCCCTACCTGCCAGTAAAACTGTAGACCACTATATGATTTGATCAGACAAGATAGATATATGGATATAGTATGCAAGCCTGAAACCATTGAGGGAAGCAATATTGTAAAGAAAACATTTCTAAAGCAGACAGCCTGTATGGTTAAAGCAGTTAAATCTAATGGAAAGCCAGAAACATTTAACAGTTTGTTAAGGGAATACGATCTGTTTCTAGTGTAGTTTAATTTGAATCTGTAATAATTACACAACTGGTGTTTAACATACAGAACTCAAGCAGAACTGAAATGATGAAATTAAAACTGTGATGAACACTGCAAAAAGGCAGACAAGAAAGAAAATACACCCCTCACATAGCAAAGCTGCTCTATCCCTCTCCCTCTTCAGCTGGACAGGGGGAACAAAATTAAATTAAAATTCTGTGGGTTGAGATAAAAACAGGAGAGTTAACTCAGTAGGAATTACTGTCACAGGCAAAACGGACTCAACTTGGGAAATTTATGTAATTTTTTACAATGAAATCAGAGTAGGATAATGAAAAAAAAATAACTTAGAACATCAGAGGTGTCACCAAGTTCAGAAACACTTGCCGTCGGATCAGCAGCATACTGTTGGAGATCAGGCCTGAAGTCATTTGAAAAACTTGGAAGTGCACAAGTCCATGGAACCTGATGAGATGAAACCATGAGCCCTGAAGGAACTGGATGATGAAGTTGCTAAGCCACCCTCCATCATATCTGAAAAGTCATGGCAGACAAGTGAAGTTCCTGTTAACTGGAAAAAGGGAAAAGTAAGCCCCATTTTTAAAAAGGAAAGAAAGGGAGATTGGGGGAACTACAGACTGGATAGTCTCACTTTGTGTGCAGCAAGATCATGGAGCAGATGCTGCTGGAAACTATGCTCAGGCAGGTAAGGGGGTGATAGGTGACAGCCAACCAACATGAGTTCACTAAAGCTCAAGTTGTGCCTGACAGTTTTGGTGGTCTTCTGTAATGGGTTACAGCAGTAGTGGGTAAGGGAAGAAAAATTGTCGTCACCTATCTAGACTTGTGCAAAGCATTTGGCACTGTCCTGTATGACATCCTTGTCTCTAAATTGGAGAGACATGTAATTGATGGATGGACCACTCAGTCGATAAGGAATTGGTTGGATAGTCACACTCAAAAGAGTTGTGGTTCGTTGTCCAAATCAAGACCAATGACAGGTGGTATTTTTCAGGGGTTGGTACTGGGACTAGCACTGTGTAACGTCTTTGTTGGCAACGTGAATAATGGGATTAAATGCAGCTTCTGCAATTTCGCTGATGACAGTAAGCAGTATGGTGCAGTCAATGTGCAGGAGAGAAGGGATACCATCCAGAGGCACCTTGACAGGCTTGAGAGGTCTGCACACGTGAACCGTATGAAACTCAGTAAGTGTAAGTATAAGGTCCTACACCTAGGTCAGGGCAGTCCCCAGTTTTAGTACAGACTGGGGGATGAACAGATTAAAAGTTGCTTGTGAGAATTACTTGGGGTTGTTTGCTGATGAGAAGCTCAGCTTGAGCCAGCAATATGTGCTAGCAGCCCAGAAAACCAACCGTATCCTGGACTGGAACAAAAGAAGGGTGGCCAGCGGGTCAAGGGAAGTAGTTCTTCCCCTCTTGACTACTCTTGTAGTACTCCATCCAGCTCTGGGGCCCCTAACATAGGAATGATGTGGAGATGTTGGAGCGAGTCCAAACGAAGGCCACAAGTTAATCAGATTGAGAAAGGTGATTCTCCCCCTCTTTCTGCTCTGGTGAGACCCCAGCTGGAGCACTGCCTTCAGCTCTGGAGTCCTCAACACAAGAAGGATATGGATCTGTTGGAGTGTATCCAGAAGAGGGCCATGATGATGATCAGAGGACTGGAGCACCTCTTGTATGAAGACAGGCTGAGAGAGTTGGGCTTGTTTAGTCTGGAGGAGAGAAGGCTCCAGAGAGAGACCTTATTGCAGCCTTCCAGTACCTGAAGGGAACCTACAGGAAATCTGGAGCGGGACTCTTTACTAGAACATGTAGTGACAGGACAATGGGTAATGGGTTTAATTTGATAGACCGTAGATTTAACTTTTCAGAAGAAATTCTTCATGATGAGAGTGGTGTTACAATGAAACAGGATCCCAAAGAGAGGATGTGTATGCCTTCTCCTTTGTTCAAGGCCAGGTCCGATGGGGTTTTGGGCAACCTGGTTTAGTGGAAGGTGTCTCTGCCCATGTCAGGGGTTGGAACTAGATGATCTTTAAGGTTGCTTCCAACCCAAACCGTTCTGTGATTTAGTCTATGATTCTACAACACTTGAATCAATAACCCTTGGGGGTTGAGAAGGGACACACATACAGGGATGTGTAGAAGGCTTACTACACACCCAAAAAAGGCTTATAGCTATGACATGACAACTTACACTGTCAGAATAAATACCCTGTTCCTTTAGGTCAATGGTGCTGGTCTAAATTGGAGTGGAGGGGTTTAGGCCTTGGTTTGTGTCAGGGTATTTTCTGTGTGTTCTATAATAGAAATTTGAGAACAAAAATTGTTTCCACCTGATACCTGTATCAGTTTAGTAAATACATTTTAAATTATACACCACTGAGCGACATGACTCAGATCTAGTGACAGTCTCACCTAAATTTCCTATTTTATGCCTGTACAATATGTTTCATCCTAAAGTAGGCAACTAAACTGAGTCCTTAAATACTCTCGGTATTGGCAAGACATGGAACTCCTAGTGCCTGGTAAATTTTAGTAAAACTTACCTTGAAATGATTTGGACACTTTCCTGTCAATAATAGCACTTTGTAAATATAAGAGAACTGTATCCTTACATTCTTTAATATTTGTCTAGTGGTAAGAAAATACACTGCATTGCTTCCTTGTACCTTATGAAGTAAGATATAACTTAAGGCAAGATGTAAGTCAAAGAGTAAACAAAACCAGGTAATTCCTCAGCGTATGTGAGCCACTCAGCAAGTTAGGGCTTTTGAAGGTGAAAGGATGGATTTCTGTCACCAAGGAATTTGAGTAAAAGTCATTCTTTTGGTTTGATCTTTTAATTTGCTACAGCTAGCTTTAGCAAATACGGAACTTAAACTCTATATCCTGTCATTCTGAATGTGGCTATATGTTCTGACAAGCTAAAGAAAAACAACTTGGAGTACAGGCCAAGGTACTTGAAGAAAGTTTCAAAGGAATCGGAATTTGATGTAACTCTTTGAAGCATCATATTTCTTAGATATTTGTAATAATATTAAGCTTTTCACAATATATATAAGTTAAGGTAGTTGTCTTAAATTATCTCCCTTGCTTCTTCATAGCCAAGGAAGCAATACAAAACACTCGCCTACAAACCTAAAGCAAATATTAACCTGTGACTTCCTTTTCTTCTTATGCCTCTCCTTAGCTAGAAGTTTAAGATTTACTTTCCTCACCTTTCCATCACATTGCAAATTTTCTTGTAGAGGTCAAATGAGTACGTACTGAATTCAAACCCTGAAGATACGTACTTTTCATTTTAACAAAATTGTTTTTCTAGGATCTGTAAATTAATTCAGAGAAACTGAAGAGGAATTCTTTTTACATTTATACACTTCTGTCCAAGTCAAGGCTTTACTCTAACGTAATTTTAACATCTGTGAACACCGCAATAAAAGCTATCTTGAATATACAATTTTGTTACAGATAAAATAATTCTTGGCTGACAGAGTGTTATCTAGTACAGATATGGCATTTTGCGTGAAGCTGAAGTGAAGAAACACTTATGTCTAATAGAAACTGCTATGGCAATCAGCAGAAGAGTGTTTCAGAAAATGGTGATGAAAATATATTAGACTTACAGAAAAGTATATGAGAAAATGGATTGCTTACCTCACAGAGAAATGAATTAGGGCATATGTCAGCAAAAGTATACACAATGGAGATAATATAGAGAAAGTATCATAAATCAAGGGTTTCTATTGTTTTTTTTCTTTTGGTTTATTTTAAGAGAAGATCAATGGGAACACTAGTGAAATTAAAATCAACAAATTAAATATATATTAAAGGGTTCAGGTTTGGGTTTTTTTCTTTTTTTTTTCTTTACATTACATGTCATGGAATTTCCACCAAATTACCTTGAAGTAAAAATGCTTAATCCAAGTGAGGACATAAATGTGGAGAGGCATGACAAGAATATTCCAAGAATTAAGAATATCCAAAGCAGACTTTGGTGTTTGGGCAGGATATAAACTCTTACATGTGAAAAGCAATTTATGACGGGCAAAGTGACAGTGGCAACACAGTAGATTATTCCACATCAATTCAATATAGAGTTCCATGGATCTTCATCAGAGAATCTAATTCTTAGTACTTCACTAGATATTCTCATATGTTAGACTAGTGTTTTATTAACACAGTTATTCATATGAGAAATTGGGCGATGTGTCTGGAAATGCAATTTTCCGGTATTAGCTAGGCTGCTATCAGGGATTCACCTGTTAAGTGCACAGCTGTATTTTTGTAAAGCATTTTCTTAATTTCATAACAATTTAAAGACAACACATTCAATAGATCAGTTTGTGGAGTTTCTGTGGATAGGAAGTGTAGTCTTTTTTTGTTGTTGTTGTTCACGTTTTTTCTTTGTTTTTCCAGCAGAAATTGGTAACATTAACAATGTCAACAGTATAGAAAGTCACAAGTATAGCTAAGCTAATATTTTACCTTCTTGCACTGTTATATAATAAAAAAACACAAGAAAGTGAGTATCTGAAGTTTAAAACAATTTCTGAAACTTTGTTTATATAAAAATACATCTATGATGGAAGGAATGAAAGGGTACAAATACGTTATACATATTGAGAATTGTAGGTAGCAATGAAGTCATCTATTAGTCTCTTTTTCTCTAAACTGAGCGAACCTTCTATCCTTAGTTTCTCCTCATAAGTCATAAGTCATGCCCTCTACTACTTTCAATATCTTTGTTACCCTCATTCTGGCACATCCTAGTATTTTAATATCCTTCCAGTATTGTTGAGCCCAAAATGGCACTTGGTATTTGAGGTGCAGTTGCACCAATGCTGAATATAGTGGGGTAGTCTTTCAATTACTTAGCTATGCTCTCTGTGCTTAATGCACTCCAGTTTATGGTTGGCCCTTTTGGCCACCAGGTCACACACTGTTGACTCATATTGAGTTAACCATCAACCAAACAAGGCCCAAAGTTCTCTTTCTGCAGGGCTACACTCATGTCCCTCAGTCTGTACCTGTACCTGTATCCGTATCTGTATCTGTAACCATATTTATCACTACATCTACACCTACATCTATATCTATGTCTATATCATCTATAACTACATCTACATCTTCATCTACATCTCTCTCTGTATTTATATCTATACCATCTGTCTGTATCCAGGATTACACTATACCAGCTGCAAAATCCAACATGTGTTCTTGTCAAGTTTTCTATGGTTGTGTCCTGGTTCCAGCTAGAACAAGAGTTAATTCTCACAAGGAGCCAGCACAGGTGAGCCGAGCGGGCCAAGGTTGCTTTTTACACCATGTTACAGCAACGCTCCCCATAAAAGGGGGCTAGTTTTGGAAGGGTGGTTCCACAAGGCTCCAAGATGGTCTTGAGTGTGGGTAAAGCACCTGGTCAGTCATCAGATGAGTAAAGTGCTTTTGTTCTCACTGTTGGTGTATTCTGTCCCTTCTCCCTGTGCTGGGTCAGTATACTGTCCTTTTGTCCACTTCTCCTCCCTGTCTGGCTGCAGTAGGGGTGAGGTAGCGGTGTGTGGTGCTCAGCTGCCACCTGGGGCTGAACCATGACAGGTTGGTAATTTCTCAGCACTCTGATCTATCAAGGTCTCTCTACCCTCAAAGGTATCAAAGACTGCTCCTAATTTAGTCTGATTGGAAAAACTTACTGAGCATACACTCAACTCCTGTGTCCAGGTCATTGATTAAAAACAAATTAAAATAAAGAGAAGTAGCCCTAAAATTAAATCTTGTGGAATACCACTGGTACCTCTCCACTAGCGAGGTATTACTGCATTTACTAAAAGTCTTTGAGACCAGCCGTTCAGGCAATTGTTCAAGTTGATTTAGGAAAAGGAAGTCTCCCCAAAAGGTAATTGTATCTTTCATAAATCACTGAAAAACTGACTTTTACTGATTTTCAGGAACTTCTGAAAATCAAAGGAGCTTCCCAAAAGTTTTAGATTTTTGTCTGCCTACAGATGGTCTTCCAGTAACATCATCTTTCAGTACAGAAAAAAAAATGAGATTTATAATACTTTCTTCACTATTCCATTCCACTGCAGAAGGAAAGTGGGAAAGGCTATCAGTGAGAATCATAACACTATCTTTTTCTTATCCTCTTACCTTTCTCTTAATCTCTTAATCTGTTTGACAACTAACAGTAAAGTCCATTTGGATTTAAGGAATAACTTGGAAGAAAGTGTGAATGGAGAACAGAGTCAATTGACTAGCCAAGGAGTAGCTGAAACATTTAAAAAACCCCAATAGAATATTGATGTAAATAATTCAATAAATGAATAGATGTCATGCTTCTGTAAGGAATATCAAGGCATTTCTGAACAGATATCTATCTGCACTTCAAAAGTTATAATTTTCAATGTTAAGCATTTGAAACTGATCATCTTTTTCTCCAAAGAGAAGTTTAATTTTTTGTCCTGCAGTCAGCCAAAAAGTCTTAGAGTGGGAAATGTTTCTTTTCTTGTTTCTGACAATCACATGGAGTATGTGACATGGAATTGAAGACAGAACATGACTCCACGCTATTAGTTAACACATATGTCAGGTATAAACATTGTTTTAGCAATGTTCCAGTTATCCAAATACTACTTTTTCACTTCTTGAGCAAGAGAGGGAAAAATGTTATTCTTGAAGGCTACTATAGGTTTTTTATGTTTATATTTTTTCCATGTTTATGTCTTAAAGAATAAAAAGAATTCCATTTCTATATAGAAATTTGTTTCTGTGAATTACAAGGCTCGGTTAATTTTGATCACTCCTTTGTTAACCTCATTTTGTCACTGCTTTGCATCTTGAGTACATCCAAAAAAATTAATTTGAATTTTCATAAACAGCTTGGGCACTGCCAGTGCTGCCTGCAAACTGAAAGAAATTACACAGCATAATTGACTTAAAATAAATGAAACACAATTGGATTTGCCTTATTGAGTTTACATAAAGTAGTTAAATTTACCTAAATCTTTATAATTACAATATGGCACATTTTGAAGTACAGAAATTAGGTCTGATTCACAGATGCCATTTATTTTAGATTTTGCATATTCCTTTATCTTTTAATCTGTTCTTTTGAACTACTTTTTTTTCCTGTGAAGTTGAATACATGTAGTTGAAGTCAGTTCATGAAAAATAATCCCCCAAACAAATGTAAATACAGTAATCCTTCTGTAAATTGTCCATTTGATACTGAAATTAAATGAAGCAATCAAATAGCCTGACTCAGCCAGGTAGTAGGATGATTCTATTTGAAATAGTAAGCAGATGTATGTAAAAACTAACGCTGATTGTCAACTTGCTAATTAAAATGTATTTGCTCATAGAGCACACTGCATTGATGGATTCATTTCAGACAGAATCATCTTGGTCCAATAATTAGATCTTAATATTTCTATTCCTTAGTTGTTGACTACAACCCTGTAATTGTACAAAGGGGATTTTCTTTAAGTGTTGGGCATACGGAAAGATCTAAGACTCCATATAACTTTATAGCTTCATATTTTGAAGAACGTTATATACCACTCCGCAGCTATGCTAAATTGATCTCATGCAAAATTTAACCCTCATACCTCCCCCATGTTGAGCTTAATACCTCAAAATTTATTCAAATAACCTGAAGTGGTTTATGTTCTGCTGGGTGTTTTTTTGTTTGTTTGTTTTGTTTTGTTTAGTTGGGGTTTTTTAATGTATCTGTGGTTTGGTGACTTTTTCTTAAATAAAAATCCCTATTTACACAGCCTTCTGAAAGCAGTCAAAATCTAGATCTTCCTGATCCTCTTATTATTCTAGATTCCAACTACATAATTGAGCTTTACTTATAGCTGCAAAATAATAAAATAAAACTCACCATTTTCAATTTAAACGCTTAAGAGCATGGGTTGTTTGGGAGGCTATTGTTAGGAACTATAGCAATTTGGAGAGCCAAAATGTTTCCTGAACTTGCAACATCACCTGGAAACAAATAGGAAGTAAATTAAGTACACTGAACTCTACAATAACATGCAGTTTGCACAGAGTCTTTCTAGGTGAAAAGGTTCACTTGAGTGAATCATGTAATGATTTGCTTGAGGTTTTGGTTATTACTCATGCTTGGATTACATTCTTCTGATTGCCTACATTTGAGATCTAACCTTTACTATATTGCTTTTAAGCATTTAGAATTTATTCACCTGGAAATATTGAGAAAATTGATCTATTGTAAATAAACCCCTGTTCTATTGTTACAATTAAAATGTGTCCGGATTAGCACTGGATCAGACACTATTTTGCCAGGAGTGGGTTAATTACCTCACTCAAAGCCTAACTACTGTACCTCAAAATCATTATAACTAATCAGCAGCTTTATCCAAAAGTTAGTACAAGATTTTCCATTGGCTTGCAAACTTGAAAGTGCTGCTTTCTATGAAATATATTTATTGTTGGCATCCAAACAATGCTTTTTAGAAACTGAAAAGAGTAGTAGTAGTGACAGTTAGCTGTGAGAAAACATGCTGGTTTACTGAAACACCTAATGTGAAGGCAAAAATACAGCTGATGTGGCATGTTTGAAAGATGAGATTTAAGAGAGGTGTTAAGTTCTGAACTGGTGATCTATGCAGTGGGAACCTGGCTCACTTTAAACTCAGAATCTAAAATCAGACCTTCCTGAGCCAAAATATTATGTAGAATTAATTTGATTTGGAATATTATTTTGCTTAGAAATCCACATCTATTATGTTTTTTTATTGTTGTCAATAAACCTTTCTTGGTGAAAGAGGGTACCATTGTGCATTCAAAATAAAAATAACTAAAACACTTTAGATCTTGCCAGCCAATCAAAATTGGCACAATTCATCTAAAGCTGTATAAAAGATGAATTTGAAAATAGAATACAGACCATATTGTGGTGCTCCAGAGGCATTCTTGAATCATATTTAAGGTGACTTGAACATCTAATGGCCTTAACCCGTCCCTGTTGTCCCCCTCTTTTTCATTTAAAGTAAGAAACCAGCATACAATGGCCCTGTAAGCCAGAATCATATTAGTCATTGAAAAGCATGAAGAATGCAGGGAGACAGGATCCTCTTTTGTGTATGTTGTGGTTTAACCCCAGCCAGAAACTGAACACAAAACACTCAATCACTCTCCCCCAGTAGAATGGGGGAGAAAATCTGAAGCGTGAAAGTGAGAAAACTCATGGGTTGAGATAAAGACAGTTTAATAGGTAAAGCAGAAGCCATGCACAAACAAGATGTGGAATTCACTCCCCACGTCCCACTGTTGGGAAGGTGCTCAGCCAGCTCTAGAGAGCTCCATCACTCGTAACAGTTATTTGGGAAGACAAACACGTCCACTCTGAAGGTGTCCCCAGCTTTATTTTGTCTTCTTCTTCCAGCTCTTCTATTCCTGAGTGTGATATCATATGACATGAGATATGTTAATGGTCAGCTTTCCTGGCTGTGTCCTCTCCTAACTTGTGCACACTCAGCCTACTTGCTGGCGGGGTGGTGTGAGAAGCAGAGAAGACCTTCACTCTATGTAAGCACTGCTCAGCAGTAACAAAAGCAACTCTGTGGTATCAGTGCTGTTTCCCAGCACAAACCCAAAACACAGCCCCACACTAACTACTATGAGGAAAATTAACTCTGTCCCATGTACTCAAATCATTCTAATATTAGCTAGTAGACTTGTCTGGCAGTCTGCATATTTAATTAATGTTATTCAGTGCTTCATCTTTATGAAAAAGCAAGCAAACAAAATCCACCAACAAACTGTTTAATGTTTTGAAGTAGTTGTATGTTCAAAATGAATACTGTAGCATTCATAAAAAGAAACATATTTGTCTGTTCATTTCCCTAAAGAGGAATTGGCTCTTACTTACTTAATTTTTTTCCTGTAATTGGAGTCTTATATTATGAAAAGTAGTTTCTTGTTGTTTCTTTGTTGTTAAAAAAAAAAAAGCCAAAACCAAAACAATCACCACAGGGTCATATTTGATCATGTGTGAATTAACCAGAAAGCTAACGCTCTCTTTCATTGTTCTGATTACTACCAGCCCACTGATGCATTCCCCTGCATCTTGCTATAAGCAAGTAGCTTTCTGTTGTCTTCTCCATCCACAAGTATAAATATTTAGACTGTTTGTAATCTTGAAGTGCCTTGTATGCAACCATTGTAGATTATTTATATTTAAAAATCTTTAAGAATATATTAAGAACCTTAATATATATCCAAAAGAATAAGTACAGAGGTCAGGGACAGGATCTAAATGTTTTAAGTGAGTTCAACAAAAAGTATCAACAGCTCAGCTGTGCTTTTCAGCCTTAATGCTTGCTCCTGCCCTTGTGTTAAGAGCCACAGGTCCATAACTCTTACTGCTCCATCTGTGTTATGAATTCCTAAAGGTTATGAATTTACCAGCGTGTCCTACTTCTGTTGCTGGAGGAATTATTCACAAATTTCCCTTTTTTTAAAGAATTTTACTATTAAACATGTATAATGACCAATTATGACAGTGAATGAAAACTACTGTCCTACTTCTGTTGCTGGAGGAATTATTCACAAATTTCCCTTTTTTTTAAAGAATTTTACTATTAAACATGTATAATGACCAATTATGACAGTGAATGAAAACTAAAAGGCAAGTTTGTGGGACTGTGGACATTCATTATAAGCAATTATATACCTGGAGTTATTTTCACAGAAGAATGTTCACTATACCTTTAACTTTCCAATACTGATAATACAGGCAGACATAATGATTTTTATCCCTTTAGGTTTACCGTGTTAGAATAACATGAATTTCAAATAATCTTTGACAAAGAAATATGCTGTTAAATGATCTAACTGCCATCAGAATAAGAAAAGAAGTAAACATGTGGACATACTGATAGTGATTTCCCACAGCCTGATCCTTTATGGATGAAATAGTTCTATTCCAGACTGATTATTCTGTCATTCACTAGAGCCTATCTTGTCTGCTGCTGTCACACTTGGTCTTTGACATTAACAATAAGATTAGCACCAGCTCTGACTGTCACAACACCAGGCAGAGCCCAAAAAGATACCAGAGAACTTACTTTGGTACAATTAAATTTAAAGCAGACCTTCAAATCTGCCCCTCTAGGCAATGATTCTCAACCTAGGCCTAGAGCAGAATGTTGAAGTCCATTTGGAAAGGGGAATGTCAGCATTGTTTTGATAGCTCCCATTTTAAATCTTTAAGATATGTATGTAAATTATGTGATTGATTTTATTATATGACTAATATGATTAACATGTATAATACATATTATACATCTATAATACATATAATACAAATATTAACATAATTTTTGTCCTTCAGTTTATCAGTGTGTAGTTCTGCCTTGTGATTCATATAAATAAAAATTATGCAGAGTACTTTTACAACTGCAGATTTTAATTTACTGCGATGAGACTGTTAATAGATGCCTTCAGTCTCTTTGAACACGTACGCGTCTCCTTTGGGAAAGCAAAGCAAAGAGTATATGCACACAGGAGAGGTACAGGGCAGAATTGGATGCTTCCTTAAATGTCTTGAGGAAGTGAGGCGCTATTGGAAATTAAACAGCGATGACAGTTGGGTCTCAAGAAAAGAGTTTAAATGAAAACAAACTAAAATAATCTGTGCTGAATGTCATAGTCTGGCAATTTTGTTTAATTAAAGCTCCTATTTGAGATAATGCAAAAATCTGTTTTTCAAAATATTATGCATTGACATTTGGCATATAGAGGATTTAATGTTTATTCAATGAGAAGGAATCAGATTAAATATTGCTTTTTAATTATTCTAACATTTTTGTTTGTCACTTAGATTAGAAACAACTATTTAAACTACTTGTTCCGGGGTTCCGCTTAATATATTTGGATTTCTAGAACTTTTATGAAAAGATTTTTTTTTCTTGTTATAGACCCCCCCAATTCTACTCTTATTATGAAAAAAACCCCAACACATCAATAAAATTTTTTAATACTAATAAACTCATGATCATAGAACTAGAAAAAAATAATTGTGTTAGATTATAGACACGTAAGTAGCCCATAGTTTCCTTCTTTCTCTAAGCGAAGGTTCTAATGATCCCTGTATGCCTTCATTCAAGTCTCTGTGGCTGATAATTGTTTCTCAAACAGCACTTTCAGGCTTAATACTATCTGATGCTTCACGTTCTAAAGACATGTACCTGATTGACCAAAGTGGCCTTCCATGGCACAGAAATCTTAATTTTTTAGAATACTTTGCAAACTTTTGTTTCATTTTAGTTTATGAATATTCAAAACCTACAAAACCCTACCCTTTATTTCTGCATTTTCAAATGACAATTTTCAAAGCTGAAAGCTTACAATATGTATAAAATTCTGTTACTCCTCAGAAAAATATTATTTGTGCAGGAGGCTAAAAATACAGCATCAATATTCTAATTTTAAATACAGAGGAACTGAGGTTAGCTTGAATGAAGAAGATAAAATTTTAATCTCATCTTGGAAAAAAGATTAAAAGTTCAGGAAAATTCAGGAAGCATCTTTAATCTTCAAATTAATTGCCACCAGTGCCATTTCCAAATACAAATGCAGTTATTGTTTTCCTATGTAACTTCATTGGCAGCTTTTTCTCCCTGTCAATGTAAATACCTGGTACTCAGCTGCCCTTATATCTTGCTGCTATATCTAGTTCTAATTTTGCTGTTTCTAGAATAAAAGTGTAGAGAGCTAATCAGATTACTTTCAAAATGAGATAACATAACATAAACCTCGAAGAATACAGTAACATAGGAGAAAACACAAAATAAAATGAGTCCTCTTGCTAGCTCATTCAAATAAAAGTTTAGAGATTTCCAGAGTATGTCTTTCTAACAGGTAAAAATGTTTTTCTCATTAATAAGGAAAATGTTATGATTTGGCTGCAAAATGAACCCTTGAACTTGACTCAGTGTGATGTGCTAAGAAATTGGAATAATTATATTTTACTGAGAGTTTTTCTGAAAGCTACGGGCTTTCAAATCCCACAAGTGGTACCTCATTTAAAACACGATATCCTTTAATTATAGTATATTTTGTCTTAAGAAATTTAACCTCCCTGAGGCATAGAAACTATGTTTCAAAGGGAAAAAAAGAATTCAAGTCTTTAAGCATGGAAAAAAGAGAAAATCAATACTGCAGGTTTTTTAAAACAAACAAAAGTGTAGCTGTAGTGCTTTGCAAGAAACAAGACTGATGCTTTTAAGTGAAACAGTCAGCTCCATTAGGCTTGTTTCCTGGTTACTGATACCTAACAACTTCTCATCTTATCAGCTAAAGTAAACACACGTGTCACCTGCATCATGTAATCATGCCTAGTTGTCATGATGATTCATTGTAAGTAATTAGCTACCATAACTCAAATGGATGAATTTGAATGCAGTACTCTATTGTTTCCGA
This sequence comes from Gallinula chloropus, assembly GCF_964237585.1. Lineage (NCBI taxonomy): Eukaryota > Metazoa > Chordata > Aves > Gruiformes > Rallidae > Gallinula > Gallinula chloropus. The sequence goes on from NW_028168794.1 coordinate 104,801, forward strand.
ATGTATTAAATACAACAGGTAAATTCCAAGAGAAGAACAGGATCCATACCCTGGCTTTAAGGGTCTAAAAAAATCATAGAACCATAGAATGCGTTAGTTTGGAAGGGACCTGTAGAGGTCATCTAGTCCAACCTTCCTGCAGTAAGCAGGGACACCTTTAACTAGATCAGGTTCCTCAGAGCCCCATCAAACCTGACCTTGAATGTTTCCAGGGATGGGGACTCCACCAGCTCTCTGGAAAACCTGTTCCAGTATCTCACCACCCTCCTAGTGAAGAACTTCTTCCTCATGTCTAATCTCACCTACCCTGCTCTAGTCTAAAACCATTGCCCCTCGTCCTATTACTTCATGCCCTTGCCAACAGTCCCTCTCCAGCTTTCTTGTAGGTCCCCTTCAGATAGTGTAACGCTGCTATAAGGTCTCCCTGGAGCTTTCTCTTCTCCAGGTTGAACAAGCTGATCTCTCAAACTGTCTTTATAGAGAAGTGCTCCAGCCCTCTAATCATCATCGTGGCCCTCCTCTCTGGATGCATTGGAACAGGCCCATGTCCTTCTTGTGCTGAGGGCTCCAGAGTTGGATGCAGTAGTCCAGCTGGGGTCTGTCTCCCCAGAGCAGAATAGAGGGTGGAGCGTCACCTCCCTCAGTCTGCTGGCCACACTTTTTTTGATGCAACCCAGGATGCGATTTGCCTTCTGGGCTGCAGCTGAAGACTGGTAGCTGATGTCTAGCTTTTCATCCATTAGTACCCCCAAGTGCTTTTCTGCCGGCTGCTCTCTGTCACATCATCCTCCAGCCTATATTGATAATGAGACCCAGGTTGAACTTCATGAGGTTTGCACAGGTCCACCTCTAGCTGGTCCAAGTCCCTCTGGATGATATTCCTCTGATGTGCTGACCACGCCATTCAGCTTGGTGTCATCTGCAAACATGCTGAGGGTGCACTCGACCCCACTGTCTATGCCACTGGTGCCAGTACAGATCCCTGGAGGACAGCACTTATCACTCCTCTCCATGTGGACTCGGGCCATTGACCCATATCATCTGGATCCGACCATCCAGCCAATTCCTTATCCACCAGAGAGTAGACCCATCAAATCCGTATCTCTCCAGTGTAAAGAGAAGGATATTGTGGAAGACTGTGTCAAAGGCTTTGCAGAAGTACAGATAGATGATATCCGTAGCTCTTCCCTTGTCCACTGATGTAGTCACTCCATTGTAGAAAGGTTGATCAGGCAGGACTTGCCCCATGGTGAAGCAGTGCTGGCTGTATCAAGTCACCTCCCTGTCCTCCATGTGCCTTGGCCTTCCTGACCTCATCTCTACATAACTGGGCAGCATCCCTATACTCTTTCCAGGATGCCTGATCCTGCTTGAACTGTAAGTGCAATTCTTTCTTGCCTTTAATTTTGACCAACAGGCCGTGCTGGTCTCTTGCCTTCCTTGCTCGATTTCTTACATTTGGGGATCAAGAGCTCTTGTGCTCTACAGAAAACTTTCTTAAAGATTGCCAGCTCTGTTCTTCTCCCTTGTCCCTGGGGACAGTTTTCCAAGGGGTTCTATTGACCAACTCCTTGAGGAGCTGAAAGGTTCCTTTCCTAAAATTCTCAGGGTCCAGCATGTACAAGAGTACATACTGCTAATACCCACTAGATGGCCCAGGGCAACGTGCTTTCACGGTGAAGCTGGAAACACTTTGAGCAGGTTGTTACATTAAATAACCTCCGGAGGTCCCTTCCAGCCTAAATTCTTTGGTTATTTTGAGATCCAGTGAGTATTGCAATTGTTTTCTACATGCATTGTGCTTAATAGAATTTGTCTGAAATGATTTAATACTGGTAACAACTGAAAGAAGCTGTCCTTCTCTACTTCAGATGTCCACAGAGTGTCAGCTAAGACACCATGGTCATCATTAGCTTCCTCCTTATTTGGTAAAGATTGACAGGCATTGAAGGATTATCCGCTATATAAAGAGGCATTGAAGCTGTGAACACCCCAGCTTGCAGTGAACATTGTAGAGGCACACTAAATTCATAGTGGGTTTGTGAAGGAAATTTGGTCTTTGTGTACATTAAGGTCCTAAACAGGACTACTCAGATTTAGAACTGAAAACTTAATTGTCCTAATTACCTTATGACCCCTGTTGTACCCTATTCCTATTTCTCTGAGTCTTTTCTGTATAACATATTTGTTGTTTTGTTCAAAGGAGCTCATGGATAATAGAGTGATACGAATACTCAGCAAGAGTTCATGGAGAATATTTGCCAAAATGTGCCAGTTTCCTTTCTTACAGATGGAAGAAATTCAGCAGATGTTTGTATATATACATATGATGATTTTTGAAAGACACAACCATTGTTAATTTTCTTTATGCAGTATGCTTTAATAGTCAGAATTTCTGGAGTGATGTGATTCAAGGAAAGAAACTTTTTCTATGGGCTAGGACCTCCAATTTGAGAGTGTCTACAAAAGCCTGGTCCCCCCTTGTTCTCGAGACTTACTTCCCTGTTAATGTGAATCATAATGCACCTAGACTCTGTGAGGAAGGAATGGCAAATTTTGAAGCATAGACTAAGCAAACAGTTATTGAAGCATAGAATCATAGAATAGTCAGGGTTAGAAGGGACCCCAAGGATCACAGAGTTCTAACCCCAATGCCACAGGCAGGGACACCAACCTCAGGCCTGGATTTACACAAGATTGCCCAGGGCCCCATTCAACCTGGCCCTGAACACCTCCAGGGAGGGGGCATCCACTATGTCTCTGGGTAGCCCGTTCAAGCACCTCACCACTCTCTCTGTAAAGAACTTCCCTCTAATATCTAATCTAAACCTTCCCTCCTTTAGCTTTAGTCCATCCCCCCTTGTCCTGCCATTATATATCCTTTTAAAAAGTTGATTCCCCTCCTGTTTATAAGCTCCCTTCAGGTACTGGAAGGCTGCAATGAGGTCCCCCCGCAGCCTTCTCTTCTCTAGGCTGAAGAAGCCCAGTTCCTTCAGCCTCTCTTTGTATAATAAATGCATTTGATTAATTTTACAGCTTGTCATGAAGCTTTTGTCAGTGTAGAAGCTGCAAATCTCTCTAGTTTGGCATTCCAAACATTTTACATTACTTGCAAATTTTGTACATTGGTAGAATTATTAAATACATCTACAACACATGAATGCATATAAATCAGAAATCATCCACTCCAGTGGAATTTATATACTGTGAGTATTCCTGTAATTACTTTAGAAATTGACCATTTGTAGTCTATATTTTCTATTCTTAAATGTGCAATATATGTGGTAATCTGAGCTTCTAATGTACCATAAATAATATCATACTTTAGTTAACAAAGTACCACAGTCATGCAGTGTTAAATGTCACATCAACATTTTCTCGTTTATTTTCAATTGCTATCTATTAGTATTTTGAAATATTAAATAGTCTGTGTAGCATTGTGTTCAATGGTTACTTAAATAAGCTGTATTCAGTGTGATGAACCATTGGACAAAAGTTGAAGAGAGAAACAAGATTTTATGCAAAATATTTAGGTGGTTTTTTTCCTAACTTCATAATGAACAATGCTACCTCTGGGGGAAAAAAAATAAATAAATGTGTCAAATTTGATCTTAAGAGTTAAGTTTCCAAAAATACCTTGTAGAGTGTACCTGTATGAAACTGTAAGTGCATCTGTAGAATTAATCAAGACTAAATATGAACAGGAAAGATCGGTATTATGGTCATGGATGTAAAAGGTTAAAGGAAATTTCCATATTTAAATGAATTTTCCAAATATTGTAAAAAATAACAAAATAATGGGCAAGTCCATGTTCTCAACTTTTCCCACAAAACTTAAATCTATAGAAAAAAATCTTCAGTGTAAAAAAGAAGTGCAATAGTCTCAGGGCCAGATGGAGACATTTTTTTAGATGAGTGTATAATCTCCTATTTTTACTGCTGGTAAAATTTCTAAAAAGTGAAAACTAATGAAAACCAAATCTTACATCAAGAATTATAAACCAATTATTGTTTGCATCACAATGCCACTAATAAAAAGGCAAAACATGTACTTCGTGGCTTTTAATTCTTTAAAAACAGGGAATAGGAAACAAGTATTTGTCTCAAAGATCATGGTATCTAAGTCAAGAAGCACCTACTCTTATAGACAAATGCAATGTCCATAAAACCCAATTAGTTTCTTTACTGGTCATGAGATGACAATCTCCTAGAACTGTCATTTTGACTGGCTCTAAAAATCCATAGTAACAATAGCAGAGAGTATGAAGGGCAGTTGGAAAGAACATTGTCCATCTTTACATTTGTTTTTGAGTGTGACAGGCACATGATTTGTCTTATTTGAAATAACAAAACACATTGCTTGCATGTTGAATACTAGGATTCAGCTGTACCACACTTTATGAACCAGATATTTGTAAAGATATTCACTGATAGATATCTTAAAAAATTACAGATGGTCAAAAGCTTTCTAGGCACTTATGTTTATGTTTATTTGGAATCTCAACACATTTTCCATCAAAATAACTCTGCAGCAACATACCTATCCTTTAGCAAAATTCTATTCTTGTCTTAACTATCTGCTCATAAAATTAATAAGAAAGATATGCAGAGGTTTGAGATCATTATTTCCTAAATGCTTAGGAAAGTGCCTATTATTAAGTCTTACAATATTAAATTGCTTATGCACATTTCCCTATGCTTTCACCCATTCAAAACCTGATATTTAGCAATGCCAGAGTAGGACTTGACATCATAGTAGCCATGAAGACTTTATGTAATCTGTTTATACAGAAAGATTGTCTAATTCTGGCTATTCTTTATTTTACCGTGCACTATTTGCATGCACAAGGTCTTTCCAAGAGTAGAATTATGGTTGTATAATTACCCTTTACAGAGGATCAAGGTCTATTATGTGGAACTGCATCAAACTAAGTACATATGTTTCTCTTTACCCTCTATTTTGCAAGAGTCCTTAAAGAATTCTAATAGACATAATTCACCTTTCAAAAGTCATTACTAGTTTCTCCCTAATGTATTAGCTTAGTCTAGGTGGTTTATGACTCCCCCATTAATGGATTTTTTGTTTTGTTTTGTTTTAAAACATTTTCTCCTAACACCAGGATAAAGCGTATCAGGCAATAATTTCTTGGATCATCTTTAGCACCTCTTTAAAAAGAAGTACAATCTTGTCAGCTCTCTAGCTCTCTGGTTTAATAGGAATTTAATGATGAAAGGCCTAATCCTGCTTCCTTTGTCACTAGTTCAAGAGCCATTAATTTTAGTGGGAGCAGAATACAATTTTAATTGCATACTTTTCCTACTAGCACTGTTCATTTGTTCTTTGATTTCTTTAGGATTCTTGGACAAATGCCATAGGTGACTGTTGACTTATTTTTAACTTTATTTTTCTATGTTATAACATCTCCTCTGATTGCCCATTTGCACTCAGTTCTAGATAAAGTGTCATTTTCAACAGCACATGAATTAATCTGTGTGGGCTCACCGCTACAAGCTTTAGTTATAGAATAGATTGTATTTCTTGCCTGACAGGCACCTTCTGTCAAAGAACAAAACAAACAAAACCCAACCAGAAAACACACCAGAAATCCAAACCCCCAAACCTAAACAAAACAACAAAAAAGCAACATTTGGCCCATATCAGGATCCAGATGAATTCCCAGAGTTGACCAAATTCAGATCTTAAGGAATATTACTAGATTTCAAAACAAGGGAATTTCTCCTTACATACTGAAGCATATTTTAAGAACTGAAATAAATCTCCTCCTCACGTGATGTATTTTAAAACTGAGTCAAATATGAGCCATAGGTACAGGTTACACTGATACTGCCGAATACATAAATTCCAGACAATAATCTGTACTTCCAAGACTATTCCGTGTTCATATGGCACAGTACTTGGTCTTAATCTTCTTTGGGCTTTGTCTTACGCCTTTTCTATAATTAAGATGTAATTACCATTCTGGCTTTAAATGGGTGCTTTTTGCTTTTTTTTATTTACTTTTCAGTTTCTTACATAGTAGGAAGGCTGAGCTGTAGCCCCCAGTATTGGCACATCATTGCAGCATGAAACTGAGGATATATGTTACTAAGTTGCCTCTTAGAAGCGAACTTTCACCTGAATAGAAACCAGGCTTTTGAAGTCAATGAAATGGTGCATACCAAAAGAAAACTTAAAATTGAACCATAATTTATAGGATGTGGTCAACCAAAAAATATACCTGGTAGTGATACGGAAACATGCTATGTGACAATAGAGGCATAGTTATTATCTAAGGGTTGTATAACTCTTATGTCAGCAGATTTAAAAGTTTGGATTGATTAGAATTGTGATAGATACAGACCTGTGAAAATTTAAAAAGAAGAACTTGAAGCCTGTCGAGGAATACATTTGGGAGGATCAGTTGTGGAAAACAAAGTCAGTGTTATGTCACTGGGAGGGAAAAAACGATGTTACCATGCTTCATATTGGATCATGAGGGAAGCCCTGTAAACACAGCATCCCTAGATCCTTCCAGAACCTGTTCAGCTGCACTCATGTCATGATTTAACCCCAGCCAGTATGTAAATACATGTAGCTGCTCAGCCCTGTCCTGGTTTTGGCTAGGATAGAGTTAATTTCTTTCCTAGCAGTGGATGGAATGCTGCATTTGGGAGTCAGGATGAGAGCAGGGCTGATAGCACCCTGATGTTTCTAGTTGTGGCCAAGCAATCAAGGACTTCTCAGTTGTTCATATTTCCCCGCTAATGAGAAGGGAGGGGATGCAGCCAGGACAGGTGACCCGAACTGGCCTAAGGGCGTATTCCATGCCAATTCCGTCATGCTCAGTATAAAGGGGGGCTGAGGCAGGGGGAGAAGCAGGCAGCTCCAGGAGGTGTGGTTCTGGGGGTGGTCTGGTTTCGGGACAGCTCTGAGCTGTATGGTCACTTAGTGTTCCTGATAAAACGTAGACAGACAGTTTATTTATTTCTGTGATCTGCTCTTGTATTAGCACTGTGGAAATGGTGATTGCTTCAATGGAAATAGTTACTTTAGAATTGGAACAGGATCTTCAGAGATGTAGGTACTTTCCCAAGTCTGCTGCAGATTTCCTTCAAAACTCTTAAGATGCACATCGGCTAATACTATGTAGTCATTGCTGATGAACATAGAAAACAGCTCCTCAGAGCACTTTAATAGCATTCCTCGGGCAAGTTCAATTCCTGTGAGTTCATGATATATCCCTTTATCTCTCTTACTCATCTTTTTTGAAAAAATGGAAGCAGCAATACTTCTGTGAATGATAAAATCCTCAAACAAATATTTGCAAGTTTCCAGAAGGCATTTAAAATGTTTGTATTTGCATCAAAGATGGAAGTTTATTTTATTAAATTCTCTGTGTATTTAAACATAAAGATTGGCCTTATTCACAAAGATCTTACACTTTAAAAAGGCTACAAGTGAATACAACCAATGCATACATCTTACTGGAACAGTAACAAATAGTCTAATAAGCAGAGGGCATTGTATTGTCACTGCACAGCCATTCATCTGGGCACCTGTGAGCAAACGTGCAAGTTTTTTTTAAAAACTTGCACTTGGTATTAAGGACAAATATTAAGAAAGCAAAAGAAAAAACCACATAATCTCCTTGTACATTTTTAAAGGGAGATGAAGGAGTGATAAGGACAGCATGAAAGCATGAAATAAAAGGTAAAAGCTGTGTTATTGCTGCAATGCCAGCAATTGTCAATAGCTTGATAGTGTATATAAGATAAGAGGTAGAAAGTGTGGGCAGAACAAGGGGTGTTAATCTTGTAAATAATAAAATAAATGGTGGATTTGATGCATTCTTGTGACAATTTCACCTCACCTCTATTCATTACATAATTTAAATGTTAATTCATTGACAAAATTTCCTTTGTCTTTGTCACTGATAAAAATGTTTTGACATAGTTATGATTTAGCAGAAAATCAGAATTTAATAGTATGAGGTAAAGCAAAGGTTGAATTTTACTCAAATGCATTGTGATCAAAATGGTGACTTAATTACAGGTCTGAAGATGACGAGATTCACAGTAATGCAATATAAAGTATCTTAAAGTGTGTAAGTATCCCAGCTTGCCTGCTGCTAGCCAGGAGAGCTCATAGAACCCCACTTAGAATTGCTATTTATAGGATCTGAGATAATTAACTTTTGTCAGGTACATTTCCACTTTGGCACAGCTTGGATGTTGAAATATTCTGGTAGTTTCCACCGGTTGCGGAGACGCAGAATATGCTAGATTTTGAAGTTCTGATACGACTTCTTTTTGGTCTACAACCCAGGTACAGAAGTAGCAAGAGGTGATTGATTGCCATTACCCTTACCAAGCAATAGGGGAAGCAAGAGCCAGGCATGTTAAGGGTGTACCCTAGCACACTGAGATGCTGCCTTCTGCAGTTCACATCCAACTCATCCTAGGTTGGCATGTGGCACAGGAAAGTGCGGGAAATCACCAGATTAACAGAATAATAGTCATTTGTTTTAGAAGGGAAGGAAAATACCTAGTTCCAACCTCCCTGCCAGGGGCAAGGACACCCTCCACTAGACCGGGTTGCCCAAAGTCCCATCAACTGGACTGGAACAGTTCCAGGGAGGGGTTTTCCACAGCTTCTCTGGGCAACCTGTTTCAGTGCCTGACCACCCTTAACGTAAGAATTTTTCCCTAGTATTTATTTGAAATCTGCCTTCTTTTCAGATTAAACCCATTACCCCTTGTGCTATCACTACATGTCCCTTTCCAGCTTTACTGTAGTTCCCCTTTAGGTACTGGAAGGCTGACATAAGCAGCTGAGGAGGGGGGTGAAGTGGCACCACCACAGTCTTCCTACGCACATTTTTTTCCTGACAGATTGGTTTCTGGAGCTACAGCTCAAAAAAAGAAAAGAAGGTAAAAAACCACAAAAAAAGAGGTACCAGAATAACTGTTTCTGATAAACTTGTGTTAAAATAAAATCATCTAGACATAAACTCTATGTGTTGCTTCATTTTGCTTTTATCTGATACAAGTAGACATAAAAAGTTTGCCTTGGACTGACAGTAGCCAGATACATTTCTGTGATTTAGCAACTGTGTCCCCAGTAGTTTGTGAGTGAGGATGAGAAGGGAATGAAAAGCTCAAATGAACTTAGTAACAAGTTTCTGGTGTTTTCATGCCTACTGAAGAATTATTTATCCACTTACAAACAATGAAATAAAATTGGCTTCTTTCGCCGTTCTCTGTTAGACATCTTTAATTTCAACTTCATCTAATTTGCATACATTATTTTTATCTTTTATACACAGCAGCCAAGCAGCAGAACTGTGCAAGTCAATCTAAAAGCGTTTTATTACATTACAGTTGAATTTCTTATTTACTATGCTTGCTAAATTATATTTTTGAACAAAACTGGCAGATACTCCCTCAATTGACCAGAATGTTGTATTTTTAATGATTGGAGCTGGAAACAGCTGGAAGCTATTGTTTTAAACATGTCCTTAACTTTGTTTGCATGATAAGTAAATGGCTGTGCTGGCTGGTAACTGAACAAGATTGAAGATGGTAGGTAATAACAAGATACTGACATCAACACCCTGAAGACATGTATTCAAGGAAGGCAAGTTAAAGTCCTTTTATCTTAAGAATTTGCTTCAGGACAAAGTAGATCCAGTATATTTATTTAGTGAAATGCTCTGTACTGACAGTTGAGATGTTATGGAAGAGTCAAAATAATTCCTGTTTGCAGAAGATAGAAGTTTAAAATTATCATTGCATGGTGAGGTGGTAACAGAGTATCTAAAAATGCTTATTGTGTGGGTGCATGAAAGTACGTTAATTCCTTTTAATCTGTTGCTATTATCATATATTTTGATTATGCCATTCTGGACTACTCAGAGTCTGACGAAGATCGCAGCATCATTTATGAAGTGTGCAGTTAAGAATGTTAGAGGCTTTTTCACTTTAGTCTGTCTCTGCTAATTTTCTCTGAGTGACCAACAAATGGTAGATTCAAGAAGGCACCTTGATGGTCTGCAAATATTACATAACAATAAAGACAAATGACGCTGTCTTGATTATCACTATTTTTAACTCTAAATATAAACTGAAAAAAACATATGTGGTGATTTAAGCCTCTCAGAGTTCATTTGCCTTTAACCTATTGGATCTTGGATATTGCTGATGGTTCGTTTCTGACATAATTATTAAAGCTGCGATAAGTTCTGGAGTTATTGAACTTCCACCACTAGCCACAGGTACATAAGGCTGAGTCTCTTGACAAAAACTACTGTAGTTGAAATAACTATGATTTTTTTAAAAAATTCTTACCAGTTCTGATGTGTTTATTAAGTATTTACTTTGTTAGGAATTTTTAAATCGTTAAACATATCTTGATTCTAATATTTCTAATATTCTTCTGACCTTTATAGGGAGTGCCAAGTTGTTGCAAATACATTAATTTTAAAAGATTTCTCAAAATTAGGTTCCTGTACAAGTCATGATTACAGTTCTGTATTTCACAGCCAGTTTTCTAACACAGGGATATGGTTCAGGATTTGGCTGCCACTGAAATAATTTTCTTCAGTTTGCTTTTTTTTTCCTTTTTATTTCATAAACTTTATTAAATTCAATTACGGTGATTTCTGGTGATGATAGAAATTCTGAAACATTTAACTTACTAAATGGATAAAAAAAGAATCCAAAGTAAACAATCTGGGGACTAATCTTGTACGGATGTAGATATCAATACTACATTTATCTACATCTGAGCAGATTCAGATTATAGTAATGAGGATAAATTAGTACTTTTTAGGTGCAATTCACCTGATCTGTTTTATGTCTACTTAAGAATAAGATAAATTAGTCTCTAGAAAGTTCTTAGTGATTTTCATTTGCCATAAAGGGAATTTAGGATGACTAGCTTAGGAGCCAGTATCTAATTTTGGTTGCTGAATATCGTCAGTGCTTGTCACTAAGAAAAGAAGATGCATATCATGAGAACAGACATAAGTGACCATTCTTCAAGTGACCTCCATTTATGTAAAATGTTTACAGAAACAAATACAGTGAGAATTTATATTTCTTTCTTAATTATTTTCTGACTAAACCTATATATTTACATTCCTCTATGGTTTGGTTTTGGAAGAATTTATAAGAATATTAGAAAATACAGAAAGACAGAAATACAGGATAAGGTTGAATTTCCTGAATTACCAAATTCACTCACGATCATTTAATCTTTAAATTCTTGTTTATTCAGTCCATGATTCCAGCTGTAATGCTTTCTGAGAACAAGACTTAGGTAGCTAAAAACTTCAATTTATCCCCAATTTTTAAGATATCTTTAAATATATTGTACGATATCAAATAGAGACATATCTATCTGAGATTTCTTTGAACTAGTTAGTAGATACCAAATATGACCTTCTCTAAACAAAAAATTATCTAGGAAATACATATGAACATTATAGAATGTTCCAACTGTAAGGAACTAGCTGTACATTTAATCTTCCTTTTCCCTTCTCCACATATTCCTTCTTTGAAAGTTTACTATTAACATTGGCCTATATTTACCATGACATATTTCTTCCTTCTCACTTTCCTGAGAATATGTATTTACATAGAATAATTCTTAATATTGCTCAGTTATTGTAACGTAAAAGCCCTCAACTGACATTTGTGATTTCAGTTGTATCTCAAGACTGTAATGGAGAAAGTTTTACTGAATTTATTCTGTCAAAATCTATGGCTTTTGCCAACATCTAAAATACATGTTCTTTTACAACATTAAATCTTAATATGAACGTTGCCTTTAGCATGTACTTCTCCAATACCATTTTTTTTCCTCTCTTTGGGAAATTTATAAGACTGAGTTGGTAGTACCACATCATCCTATCAATTTTTCAATATTAAAAGAGAAGCCACAGACACTTTTAGATTGGCTTACCTGGCACAAGAAAAGAATTTAAAAGTTATGCAGCCTATTTGGGGTGTAGTATGTCATATTGAACATTTCTGAGAAAGGCAGAAAAATATGCATATGAATACATTGCCTGTGTATGAATATCTGATCCACATGCAGATGTAGGGGTAGCATCACAGGAGATAGACATAAATATTATCTTCAGTGTTTAAAAACTCTTGGGTTTGTTCAAAGGCTAAATTTCTCGTGAAAACTGACATTTTACTATGCATCATAGCATGTAAGAAGTACAGATTAAGGCAGGTGTTAACATCTTAAATGGTTTTATGGTTCATTCTTTAGATTACAAATATAGATTATATTTGTTCCAGACTAGAGGTAGTTGATTTGATGGTTGAGTGACTGCACTACTCATGTCATGTAGATATAAAGGCAATCAGGCTGTAATTCTCAGAGACCGAAGTGGCACAAATAAGGCTTGTGGTCATGTAACTCAGGTTGACCACAATATTTCAGAAGTGATTTCAGTGTTTACTCCAAAAAAGGGGATTAAAGGAAAAAAAATTCTTATCTGGTTTCCATGAAAATATATGTCTCAGAACTTCAACAAATGTGATTTAGTCACGGTTTGACTAGCTCATTATATTTGCTTCACTACTGACTTTTGATTTACATAAATGTTCACTACAGTTTTAATTGCATTTTCCTTCATGTTACATTTTACTGCTACAATCTATGGCTGTAATTGAAAAGGACTTAATTTTTAATCAGGGATGTTTTATGGAGAAAAATATGTATCATTTTAATGTGACAAAAAATTACTGTGTTGGGTAGAACTTCAGGGATGTAAATGCGGACACTGTGTCTATCAGGTATTAGCCTGGCAACTGGTATGGCTATAGGCAGATGTACAGACAGACATTCCTCTTAGTTTGATGAGGAAGTGTTTGCTGAATAGATTTTGCTCTCAAATTTTAAGCTAAAAGTTAGGTCATTGCTCTAACAAGAAAGCAGTTATAGAGATACTTTTCTTTCGGTTTGGTTTGGTTTGGTTTGGTTTGGTTTGGTTTGGTTTGGTGTTGTTGTTTTGGGTTTTTTTTTGTCCCAGAAATGACTCAGGAGGATACTGCTGTCAGTGTCTACTGCCTCCACACTGGACAATCCCTGTTGCACTGCCTCACAGCAAGAATACTTCCTTATGACTCAGGTTACCAATTTTGCATATTGAGCCTCATAGCCAGTATTTTGTATTTGTTCTCTAGAATACACTTTCATAAATTAATCTTAACGTTTTAAACTTACATCTGCATTCAACACAATGGTTTAATTAATATTCACACTCATTGAGTTTGCTGATGTTCAGTATTGGTCAAGATTAGATCAGCTGACCTACCTCTAATGCATTGGTTGTTTGTGTAATATAAACTTTTATTTTGCAGCTTTGTAGTAATTTATGCTTTGGATCAAGTGAAATCTAAAACACCTTCAGAGCACTTTTAAAGCAGCAGCCTAAAACTGAAGCAGAAATACCCTATACAGAATTGGCTAAATTTACTCTCATGTAAAGTATAGGATCATTAAAATGGCAAAAAAACCCCACCAAAATAGTACTCTGAAAGCAGTGCTTTTAAGAGATTGTAGAGCAACTGCAGTGAAATAGAGATGTACAGAATATAGTTTCATTACTGTGCACTGTCTGGACTATTTTTGGTTTCATAAAGTTATGTTGAATATATAGTGAATATAGACTTCTGCAATGTATTCTGTCCACTTGGCGCCTTGCGAAGGAAATTCTACTTACTAGCCTAATATGTGAAGCATGTCAGGAGGAACAGAAAGTAAATATGTTCTTAAAAAGATGCAATAGCTCAGACACAACAGAATGTTCAATATTTCAATTTTTATGTGAAATGGAAAGACTTAGGAGAATCTACTGTCATTCAAGTGCATCACTGGAGTCCACTACTCAGACTTCCCTGAAAAAAACCCACCTTACCTATTTATGTTCTTATATTCCAAAACAGGTGCTTCATTATAAAGATTGTAAGGCAAACATATGTGTGATATTCATCATAAGAAAATGAGAGGCAGAAAGATTGAGCAGTGTCTGCCCTCACTCAGCAAACTGAAGAAATTGATTGCATGTTGTGACCTGCCCCCGTCTATCTGTATTTCTGCAAGGCCTTTGACACAGTCCCCTATAACATCTTTCCCTCTAAGTTGGAGAGATGTGGATTTGATGGGTGTGTTGTTCGGTGGATAAGGAGTTGTCTGGATGGTCACATCCAGAGGGTGGTGCTTAATGGTTTGATGTCCACATGGAAGACAGTGACAAGCGGTGTTCCTCAAGGGTCTGTACGGAGACCAGCGCTGTTTCATACCTTTTGTAACGATATTGACAGTGGGATTGAGTGCATCCTCAGCCAGTTTAGTGATGACACCAAGCTGAGTGGTAAGGTTAACGTGCCAGAGGGATGGGATGCCATCCAGAGCAATCTGGACAGGCTGGGAAAGTGGGCCCAACTGAACATCATGAGGTTCAACAAAGTCAATTGTAGGGTCCTGCAGCTGGTTTGGGACAACCCCCATTACCCACACAGGTTAGAAGATCATATGCTAGAAATCAGTCCCCAGGAAAAGGACTTGGGAGTACTTGTGGATGAGAAGTTGTACATGAGTGACCAATCTGGATCTGCAGCCCAGAAGGCCAAGCACGTCCTGGATGACATCAAAAGAAGTGTGGTCAGCAGATCGAGGGAGGTGATTCTGCCCCTCTGCTCCGGTGAGACCTCACCTGGAATACTGTGTCCAGCTTTGGAGCCCTCAACACAAGAAGGACGTGAAGGGTAGGTAGTGGCAGGACAAGGGGGGGAATGGGTTAAATCTAAAGGAGTGAAGGTTTTGATATTAGGGGGAAGTTCTTTACAGAGACAGTGGTGAGGTGCTGGAATGGGCTGCCCAGAGAGGTGGTGGATGCCCCATCCCCAGAGGTGTTCAAGGCCAGGTTGGATGGGGCCCTGGGCAATCTTGTATAGATCCAGGCCTGAGGTTGGTGTCCCTGCCTGTGGCATGGGGGTTGGAACTGTGTGATCCTTGGGGTCACTTCCAACTCAGACCATTTGATGATTCTGTGATTCTATGGACCTGCTAGAGTTCCTGCAGAGGAGGACCACAAAATTGATCAAAGGGCCGGAGCACCTCTCCTCTGAAGACAGGCTAAGAGAAGTTGGGCTGTTCAGCCTGGAGAAGGCTCCAGGGGGACCTTACAGCAGCCTTCCAATACCTGAAAGGTGCATGTCAGAAAGCTGGGGAAGAACTGTTCACAAGGGCATGTAGTGGCAGGATGAGGGATAATGGTTTTAAACTCAAAAAGGGTAGATTTAGGTTGGATATAAGGAAAATGTACTTCAGTATGAGGGTGGTGGATCACTCAAACAGGTTTCCTAAAGAGGTAGTGGAGACCCCTCCCTGGAAATATTCAAGGTCAGGCTTGATGGGGCTCTGAGAAACTTAATCTAGTGAAGAAGTCATTGCTTACTGCAGGGGTGTTGGACTAGATGACCTTTAAAGGTCTCTTCCATCCTAATGTGTTCTATGATTCTATGATTTAAACCAAAGAGAAGAATGACCTGTATGTATAGCCCTCAGTTCCAGGATGCAAGGTTTTGGGGACGGTCCGGTTTCAGGAGGGCTCTGAGCTGTATGGCCTGAGCTGTGCCGTTCAATGAGAAACTGCATTGTGTATCACCAGATTTGTATATTTTTCTATAAAGTTCTGTTGTTATATCTATCTTTCTGCTATCCCAGTAACTATCTTTATCCCAACCAGAGTGGTTTTGGTACCCCCTCCCCCCAACACACACACACACACACACACACACACACACACACACACACACACACACACACACTCCCTCTTAAATTGGAGTGGCTGTGTGGTGCCCAGCAAAACCACACCACCAGCATTAGTCTTGGATACTAAGATCTTATTGGTATTCAGATTTCAGATACTGCATAGCTCACCTGACCCACTGGTATATTGACTGCTCCAACACCTTTGAGCAGTAAGGGGAGCTGAAGATTCTACTGAACAGACCTAAGAGCAGAATGCTGCAAAAGGTAATTTGGGCATGGTTCCTGATCCTGATTCATTTTCAAGTTATCTACAGAACATTCATCTTTACTGCTCTACCACGCTGCGGCGTGCATAATGTCTGCAGTGCCCATTACTGATCTCCCTGAACTTTTATATTTTAATGTACGTCCATAGGCCAACAAATTTGGGGAAACAGAATATAGCAGTGGGGCCCAAGGAACACATGATGGGTGTTTTGGGACAAACTAAGTAAGATTAAGGCCAGTAAAAACAGGGAAGGTGAAACTATGAAGGGAGGAGGAAGGTAGGTGGTTTGTTTAGAGTTTGAAGAAGGAAAGATATTTACATAAGTGCTTGTTTTCAGTTTGGTTTTGTGTGGTTTTGGGGTTTTGAAAATTTTTTTTTAAATTAGTTGTCAGACTTTGGTGGTACCTGGAAGTAAATTCCATTATGTAAAATTGCCTGAGTTGAGACTTCTTTGCTTACAATGGTCTAAGACTATTATGCTGTAGAGACTTTAACAAGAAAAAAAGTTAAGAACTATTCTGCAACTCAAGAAATCTGGTTTAAAATCTGTCACAGTAATTTAAATATTTTCAATTCACCAATTAAGTATCTATAAAAAGGAAATTAAATCTTTTTTTTTTCCAACTTCAGAATGTCTTTAAAGAGTATATATAGTTTTTCTGGGTAGATTTTTATTGATGAGAAGGAGGTAGCCTTTACCCTTTGACATTTTATTCTGCCAACGAAATGTTACTTTAGTTTTATTGCCTACCAGTAATGAAACGGAGACATTCAGCTTACAGCAAGGATGGCTTCTGCAGGTACATTGGCCAGAAAAGGAAGATGAAAGTTCCCTTCCCAATAAGTAAGACAGAAGAATTAATGGCAGCCAACACAGAGACGGCTGGGGAACTCAACAGTGTTTTGCCCCAGTTTTCACTGGTGAACTCACTTCCCACATCTCTCAAGCTCCTGAACCTCAAGTTAGGGAGTAGGGGAATAAGATCCCTCCCATCGTAAGTGAAGGTTGGCTTTGAGATCATGAGGAACGTGACCATACATAAGTCCTCGAGACCCTGCATCCCAGGGTCCTTAGGGAACCAGCTGATGCAGTCACCAAGATGCTCTGTATTCTGTTTGAAAAGTCGTGACAGTCAGGTGAAGTCCCGTGTGGCCGGGAAAAGAGAAAGATCAAGCTCATTTTTATAAAGGGTAAAAAGGAAGATCCTGGGAACTACCAGTCAGCCTCACTTCAATGTCTAGTAAGATTGTGGAATAGCTCTTTCTGGAAGGATACTTCCAGAGTGACTGCATCAACAGACTGGGGAAGAGCTATGGATGTCATCTATCTGGACTTCTGTAAGGCCTTTGATGCAGTCTCCTATAACATAATTCCTTGCACTTTAGAGAGATAAGGTTTTGATGGATGGACTGCTAGATGGATGAGGAATTAGATGGATGGCTACAGTCAGTGGTTTTCAAGAAGAATCCAGTAACTGGTAGTGTTGATCAAGGGTCTTTATTAGGACCAATGCTACTTAATATCAAAAATATAGACAGTGGGATTGAGTGTACCCTCAGCAAGCTTGCAGATGTTACCAAACAGGATGGTGTAGTGGATTCACTAGAAGGAAAGGATGCTATCCAAATGAACCTTAACAGGGTCGAAGAGTGAGCCTGTGAAAACCTCAGCAAGGTCAGCTGCAAGGTCCTGCCCCATGGTCAGGGCAATCCTAAATATCAGTACAAATGGGGGATAAATTAATTGAGAGGAACCCTGAGGAAAAGCTCCAGATACTGATGGATAAAAAATTGAACATGAGCTAGCAACTTATGCTTACAGCCCAGAAAGCAAATTGTATCCTGGTCTGCATAAAAAGAAGTGTGGCGAGCAGGTTGCGGGAGGTTTCTCCCCATCTAGTGCTCTTGTGAGATCCTACCTGGAGTACTGTGTCCAGATCTGGATGACTGGAAGTCAGATATTTTTTATATCAATACTTTTTCTTTTTTCCACATATGACACAAGTGAAAAAAATTGTGTGAAGTTAAGATTATATTTACTTGGTCATCTATAGAGACTATATATTTGTTCATGTACATTTCAGCCACAGTCATAAGTTAGTGCATTACTACAAAACCACACAAGTCATGGAGTATATGTTCTAGTCTTAGAAGCTCAATAAGATGTAAAAGTTCTTAAGTATAGGAATCTTCATTTCACAGGGAGTTTCCTATTGGAAAAATAATTGTCCTTTGTCCCATTTATTAAAAAAACCCCCAACCAAACCCCAAAACAACAAACAAAACCCCCAAACCAAAATAAACCAAAATCAACAAACCCCACAAGAAACAAAACCACATTTATCTCTCTATATTTTCACTACCTCCTATTGTCTTGTATAGACTTACATTTCTTTTGTATAATTATTTAAAATGAGAAACCTAAATATCTCCAAAATAGTCATCTGAGCGAGCCAAAAATTAAATAATACATTTCAGTGTATTATGATTATACTAGTGAGAAAGAAAAGTTAGCCAACAAAATGGTAAGTCAAAATTTTATGTTCAATTCACCGAAATTATTGCTAATCTATTCTTAAATGGGGAAAAAATATTAAAAGGAGCTAGGTATAGGAATCATAGCATCAGTTTCCACGAGATGAACCCTGTATGCTTTCTGTGCACACAGGCAAGGGCAGAATCTCACATCCTGCACCTGAAGTGTTTTTTCCAAGCTTTACACAAATTCCCTGACCCTCCAACCACTGCACATTCTTCAAACGGACACCTACCTTCAAAAGTGACAGCAAGCAATAATGTGACAAACGAGGCTACAGTCTGCACATGTGCAATATACTTCACCTAGAATATTTGGATGTGATAGAATTAAAATGACCTCTGTGACAAGGACACCTTAATCAAAAGAGCCAGAATCAAAGGGTAGATGAGTGGAGGGAAGCAATCCTGATGGGTCTTGTGTTTTACCTTTGCTGCCTGTTCGGTTAAGACATTTCTTAATCATTCTGTCAACATTTGTTGTGTATGTCTTTGCTCTGATACTTCCATTCTCTTGATTAGAAGAATGCTAAAAAGTTTTATGTGGTGCTTATGTAAGAAGAGGGAAAAAATTTAAAAACAATCTTATACTCCACCATGATTAGTCTTTAATAAATATTCCTACTGATAGAATGGTTTGGATTGGAAGGGACCTTAAAGACCATCTATTTCCAACACCCCTGCCATGAACAGGGATGTCCTTCACCAGACTGAACAGAGCTCCATGCACTCCAGCTGGTCACTGACACAGAAGGTGACACCCCCTCCTTGTCTACCCTGCTGTCCTTCCTAAAGAGCCTGTATTCTTCCATTCCAACACCCCAATTATTGGAGCTGTCCTACCATGTCTCTCAGATACCAATAAGATCATAGCCCTGCAGGCATGCATATGTCTCTGACTCCTCTTGTTCATTCATCATGCTATATGTGTTTGCATAGAGGCATTTCAGTTGGACCCCAAATTAAGCTGACTGACTGACTGGAGTGGCCAGTTCCTTTGTGCTGCACATCAGGTGCTCTCCCTCTGACTTGTGATACTTCTCCTGGCTCTGGTCATCTGTTGTTGGCACTGGCATCAAACTGGTAGGAGTGGGATGGATTAAATTCCCCTCCCCCAGAAACTTTACTTTAAATACCTCTTCACCAGCTTGGCAAGCCTATGATCAAAGACGTACTTCCCCTTCTTGGGCAGATGAACCCCCAGTCATCCTTCAGGAGACCAGGTTTCCAAAAGCCAGTCTGATGGTCTAAATAGTCAAACTCCCAGCTGCAACACAATTCTTGTAGCCATTTGTTGATCTGCCATATTTGACTGGCCTTTTCAAATCCCTTCCCTTTGACAAGGAGGACTGATGAAAAAAATACTTGCACTTCAGAGTCCCTTACCACTGCTCCCAGGGCTTTGTAATCTTTCCTGATGTTCTTCAGACTGGTCCTGGCTTGGTGTTCATGTAAAATAATATCAGCAGATAATAGTCAGTTGACTGTAGCAGCCTTGGTAGTCTTTCCATGACATCCCTGATACAAGTCCCCAGTAAGCAGAACACCTCTCTCTATATAGGGTGTGTCAGGTCAGCAAGTGGGTGCTTCTGTACCTCTCAGAAGAGAGAGGCACTGCTTTCACACATCATTTCTCAGTAGCACTGGTTGTTAGATGGGAAGCAGATAGGGAGGCCTTGCTCAGCTCCAGCATCTTTTCTGGTGTGGTGGGTCTTTCCTCTTCAGTCTGCAGAGCAGTGAAGCAGTTATCAATACTGGGCTTGATATTGGGATTAAAAATTATTTTCTTAGTTTCTGCTTGTGTGTACCACAAGGCTTAACCTTGTTTAGCTCCCTTTATTAAAATGAGAAGATAAATTCTGCACCTCTTGTATGTTTTCGTTAATGAGAGCATAATCCAAAATAAAAAAAAGCATAATCAAATATTTCCAACTGTCTGGCTATTACAGGTAATGTACAAATTAATTGTTTCCTGTTCACTTTTACATGAACACAATCAACACATAGAAAGCTTTATGGTTTCTTAATTGCAGCAACAAAAATTTTAGAAAGCACTACAGGGTACAGTTTTTTTAAATTGTCTTGGCAGACTTTTGGCAACATATGTTTAAATTAAATAGGAAGAAACCCAAGCCCACCAGTCATCTGACAAGGAGAGAAAATCACCAAGTGACAGAGGTACAAACTTCTAGTAAATATACGTTCAAGAGTTGATTTTGGTGACTTAAGAAGCTATTAAGTGCTTAATTTTGTGTTTTCAATATTGTCCTGAAGTGATAGAGTAATTAATTTGGTACATTTTTTACAATTTGTGATGAAAGTATTCAAAATAAACTTTTTACAATAAACATGATGTGTAAGGAATAGATAGTTAATATGCAGCCCGACTATAGAGAGGCAGAAAGAGAAGTCAGGATACCAGAACTGTGCTCCATTTCTGACTGCTAGGCTGCCCTGAGACTTTCTGAAGGCCCTACAGGTTTGCCATATTAATGAGGGATACAGGAGCCAGAGAAAAATGCATATCTCTGTTTCAAAAAACCCAAACTTTTGTTCTTTGTCTAAACAAAGAATTACTCGGGAAGATAGAAACCATAAAGATTTACCACTGCTTACTGTTGCAGTTTTGTGTGGCTGGATTCTGTTGGAGAATGGGAGGCTGCAGAGATGGCTTCTGCAGGAAGCAGGTGGGGTCACTCTGCAGGCCCCGGAGAGTAAACATCAGCTGGCTCAAGGCCACAGTCATTGCTGACCAAGGCTGAGCCCATCAGGGATGATCAGAGTGCCTCTGGGAATCACACTTAGGAGAAAAAAAAAATTCTAGCAGCTCCATTTTGCCACCCCAGAAAGGAGTGAGAAGATGTAAGAAGCTGTACAGACACCAAGGCCAGGGAAGAAGAGACGGCGGGTGTGGGGGGACGATGAGGCACTCCTGGTGCTGGAGAGAGATTGATTCCCCTGCAGCCTGTGGAGAAGACCATGGTGAAGCAGGCTGTCCCCCTGCAGCCCATGGATAATGATGGGGAGCAGAGATCCCATCTACAGCCTGTGGAGAGACTGGCACATGTCGCAGCAGGTTTGCTGGGGTACATGTGACTCTGGGGGGGCCAGGCTGGAGGAGTCTGGGCCTGAAGGTCAGCACCCCATGGTACTGAGGCACTTGGTCAGGAGATGATGCCCTGACAGAAAGGGCTCACCTTGGAGAAGTCCGTGGAGAACCGTCTCTCAGGGGTGGGACCTCACAGTGCAGCAGGGGAAGGGTGTGTGTGTGTGTGGAATCCCCCCCCCAGCTGAGAAGGAAGACAACTCGGGAGGAACTGACTGAAACCCCCATTCCCCCAGTCCCTGCCCCTCCCTGTGCCACAACGTGGGGGAAGAAGGGATAAAAATTATGACTGAAGTTAACTCTGCTAAGAAGGGAGGGATTGGGGGGGAAGGTGCTGTAAGATCTGGCCACACTTCTCATTACCCAGCTCTGGTTTCACTGGGTGTGTAGTTGTAGTGTAATAAATTAGTTTGTTTTATTCTGTGCTGAGTCTGTTTTGCCCATGACACTAATTGTGGAGTGATCTCCATCCTTATCTCAAATCCTAAACTGCTCAATGTATATTTTCTCCCTTCTCCAGCTGAAAAGGGGAGTGATAGAGTGTCTTTGGTGGGCATATGACCTCTAGCCAGGGCAAAACTACCACACTTAGTTAAAAAATAGTATTTTATGCAATACGTGTATATACCATATAGGTTTGTGGGTTTTTTTTCCTATTAGGTAAGTTTGATGAAAATCAAAGTTCTAACATCAATGGAACTATGTCTTTTATTTAATCCAGCCCTTTTACTTTCTAATTCTTTCATATCTCATGTCATGTTAAAAACTGAAATAAGCTATCTTTCCTCTTAATCTTTTTCACCCATTAAGTGAATGAATCACTATGAGTTAAGGGATCTACGGGCCCACAGAAATGTCTGTTGTATGAAGGTGTTCCTTCATGCAGTCAGATATTTAAAACCAAATTCCAAGCATTCAAAAGGAATGTATTGCTCCTCAAAGGCAAAAGATCTTCTTGAAATAAATTTTAAAAGATTTTTTCTTCTCATTGACTTTTAGGTTCTGAGTTAACTCTGCTAAACTGGATCCTGATATTTTGCTGTTCTTTGCAGTAATGCAAGCTAAATCTTTTTATTAAGATAGAAATTTGTCACATTTTTTGTTGAGCCCTGATGTAGAGATGCAGAGGGAAAGAATCCCAGGCTTTAAGACTTGTAGAAATACTATAAGAAATCTTAATAAATAAAAAGGTACTGATCATACAAATATAAAGATCAAGTGTTTAAACAGCAAATGTGAGAAAACAGGTCTGAGAAAACATTTTTAGTAAACAGATTTGCTTAAGTCTTCTGCTTGTAGAAAGGACATAAATTTGCCTATCTGGTCAAATATAAACATAGGAATTAATTTAGGTTTTCCAGAGTTAATTACTATGGTCCATTATAGTGTATGTGTTTTGAAATATGACTCGCGCGGTTAATGTAAACTGATCCCAAAGAAGAATAAAAGTATAGAGTCATCGAATGTGTTAGGTTGGAAGGGACCTTCAAAGGTCATCGAGTCCAAACCCCCTGTAGTAAGCAGGGATACCTTTAACTCGATCAGGCTGGTCAGAGCTTCAGCAAGCCTGATCTTGGATGTCTCCAGGGATCAGTAATAGCAATGAAGGAAAAAAAACCCAAAACTGTTGGGGGATTCTACTCATGGGTAAGATTTTGCCCACTGTCACAGACACCAAAAAGTCGAATACTAGCTACCTTGAAAGTTTTTCCTTGAAAGATTCTTCCAGGGAAAGAAAAGTAAAAATAACAGCAGAAGCATTAGGAAAAGCAATTTCATTTGGGGAGGGTTTCTAAAACTCTCTTTTAGATTCAGTTCAATTTAGTGTTTCAAATTAGCAGCTGCTAAATGCCCGCCATGTGTCAAAGTACTTGGATTTAATTTAATTTAAATGTCTATCTCCCTGCAATAATTAAACAAATAGCAAGTCAACTTAAAGGAACATTGTGCAAGACACAAAAACCACAAAAGAAGTTTAATTGCACTAAATAAATTATAATATTGATCAACATAAAGGAGTATTGAATTTAGTATTGCACTCCATGATTCATTGGTTTAGCTTGCTTTATTAACTCTGTAAATAGATCGCAAAGGATTGTAAGAGTTAAAATTCCATTGAAGAATATAGCATTTTAGTTTCAGAAAATTGTTTTTTTGTTTATTTTCATACTGTAATCTTTATTCCACCATTATGCCACCAACTCTTAAATTTATCTTCCTGTGAAAAGTGTGCACTAGTTTTCTATTGTTTACTTAAAAATATGTTGCAACAGAAGTGATGAGTTAATTTTAGAAATTGAATAGAAGTCCACAGGTCAAGTGGACTTAATGAATTTAGGTTAATGAATACTGGTTTTGTTGTTTTATGGACTGGTGTCATCTTACAGGACTGTAGTGGTGTCATGATCATTTGAAAGAGCATTCTTTAGTACAGACGTGTTATTTTATTGCATGTTTAAAGTTATCCTACTGAAGATGTTTTCAGATCCTTCTTCTAACTTCATCATAGAGAATATACAGGAACTTGCTTAGCTAAAATTAGCTATTGAGCTAATAGTATTGCTACCTGTGGTAACGTTGATTTACATTACTGATACAAGACTGATTTTGTATATCGAATACTCTTTTTATTATAAATCTTCAATATCTATTATTTTCCTTTAAGTTCAACCTGTGGAATAATTTGATCAATTAACAGCACCACCTTTATTGAAACCAAAAAGAAGCAACACCCCCAAAACCCCTCCAACCACCCATCAAATAAACAAAAAAACAAAAGCCCTAAAATGGCCTTAAATTTGTAAAATCCCGGGGAAAACCTGTATAGCAAGCACAGATGTATATGTATATGCATGTGTTTGTGTATATGTATGAGTGCACACACATGTGAAAACCAAGGAAAGTCATTTACAGATTAGTGCTAGAATACTATATTCATTTAGAGCACATGGAACAACTGAAAAAAAAATCTTTCAAAAAGAATGACAACAATGACCACAAACATCTA